>NW_027495242.1:0-222572 GCF_021521415.1 Bidens hawaiensis
AAAATACCGCATGTATCGAGTAAATTAATTTTTATAATATTCTTTTTTACTTATTTATTTAATACATAATTATAACTTTCAAGATATGACAAAATTTACCCTACACTAATATTTTACCCAAATTTGTTTCCCTCTTCAATCTCTAGGGACTAATGTGCAAATTATATATATATATATATATATATAGATATGTGTGTGTGTGTATATTATAACCCATCTGATTTGTTTACCCGGATCCAAACCTAAACCCTAGACCCGTTTATTGAACCAGTTTATACTATATCACGTCTTGAACATCGTAATCAAGACGCGTGTTCCAAATTCATCATGGATGTATCGAATAATCATGGAAGCTGTTACTTCCAATTCCAAACTCACAAACGGAAATACTCTTCGGTTCCGGGAAGTCCAAGTGGTGTGGTGGATGCATATTTCAGCAGTGATAACTCTAACAACTCATGGGCGATTGCATCATCGGTGACTTCATCACCCGAACCTCAATTCAAGAAGAACAGAGTTCAAGAACAGCAAATGAGATTGGCTCCAGTCAACCGCGTGTCCATCTGTGTTCTTAGCAACCCTCAATGATCCCGAATAATCGGCTCTCTCTTTAGTATGGTATTTAATTTACTACAATCTTTTCTTGGATATTATTTAATTTGCTAAAGTATGTTGTTATGATGCTATTGCATTGCTACCCTTATTCCTATAACTGTGTTTCTGGTCAAAGGATAGCTTCAACTATGGATTTATCTAAATTTGAATCAGATATGTGAAGTGGCATTGAATTGATAGATTTGTGTAGTTTTCTTTCAAAATGGTTACCTTTCTGATATCAATCTGTGTAAGGGGCAGTATTGTCTATAGGTATTAATGCAATGCATACTTTTCAGTTTTCATTTTGAATCATGACACTTGTTGAATATCATAAATCAATAAGTTAAAGGTGGGTAGGATCATATATATATATACCGGTATCCGGAAATTGTCAAGTCAGTTGAACTTTCAGACATAGGAAATATATGTCACAAAGGTAGACCTTTGATTCTTATTTCCTAACTACTAATTACTTTTTTGAATTAAAAAAGATTTAGCCCTGCTTGTGGTGCGCACATATGATGTATATATGTGTGAACCCTCGGGTGGGCAAAAGTGAAATTGCACTAATTTTGACGTTATTTTACTAATCTCGTGAAAATAACGTTAAAAGTGACGGACGGTTAATCAGGCATCATGTAGTGGCGTTGATAGCCGAAAGACAAGGGTACATGTACCGATCAGCCGGTGTCCCGATGATTGAGTGCTATGTGCCTTATGTCCAAGGCTTGATGCAAAACTACTATCGAGCCGGGGGTCTCACCGAAAGCAGCCTCTCTATCCTTATAGGGTAGAGGTAAGGCTGTCTACATCTTACCCTCCTCAGACCCTATCATAGCTTTGCTATTGGTGGGATATACTGAGTACGATGATGATGATGATGAACATCGTAATCAAAATGGTAATTGAATCAAAATTCGTACTATACTTAATTGTTTCGGTCTAACCGACTTTCTGATTATGTTATATTGATCTTTTTTATTCGTATTTCGTATTATGCTCTAATGTAACATCCCAAAATTTCAATAAATAATATTTTATATATTATCTCTTTTGATGGGCAAGTTTACTTAAGATGGTACATAAAATAATAATAAAGGATGGTAAGATAAGTAAGCTAATTAGATGGATATGGACTAAAAAGAAAAAAGATGAGCCTTAGGTCCATGGGCTTAAGGGAGTATAAATACCCCTTAAACCCAAAATCTTTCCATTTACATCCATCTTATCCATCTTATTCTCCCTACACCCCCATAGCACACCCAACCCTTTCCATTTTCGGCCGCAACCTAGATCAAGGAACCAAGATCAAAACCAAACCTTTTGTTAATAGATATTTGGGATACAAGCAAGATACACGATTCAAGATCATAAACAAGCTAACCCGAAGCTTAAATACGATTAAAGGTATGTGCTTTAACCTTAAAGTTTATGCTTTTATGATAGATTTTCCATGAAACTTGACCCTAGAGTAGATTGGATCTAGATGTCTCATAAAAATGCAAACTTGGAGATTTAAAATGAACCTAATGGTCTTATGATAGTATTCGGCTCATATATGAACCCTAGATCTAGCCTAGAACGTTTTTAATCTATAAAGGTCCAAACTTTATACCTAAAACGGGATAGATCTTGAAGTTGTGATAAGTAATGGGTGTAAACGAGTATGAATGATGATGATAAAGGGTTAAAAGTTCATGATTTGAACCATAAATCAAGTAATCTAGGCAAGGCAGAATCATAAGATAGAAAAAAATGAGTGAGCTGGGTGTTATCGGCCACCATGTGAACGCGGTCAGCATGGGTTTTCGGCCAATTGGAGTTCTCGGTCAACGAGGATTCTCGGTGACGAGAGTTCTCGGTGACCCAGGGTTCTCGGCCATGTGGTTCTCGGCCATGGGGTTCTCGGTCAAGACCATGGTTCTCGGTCACGGGCTGAGTTCTCTGCCAAAGAGTTCTTGGCCAGACCTCTGTTGGGTAATGGGCCGACTCCAGTGGGCCCAAATATTGAGCAAATTGGACTTGAATCAACTAAGCTCACACGCTAAGCCCATATCTAAGCTAAAACAAACAAGCCCAACTCAGGAAGCCCGTTAGTAAACTAAAATACCAGCTTAACTAGTTAGACGGTTAATTAACAAATATATATTTAACAGTTAGCCGAGCTCAGTTAAAGAAAGGAATTACGATAAACGGCGAGCGCAACAGGATCCAGGTGAGTTTCTAGCCCCATTTCCTTGTTATATTTTTGGGGTTGTGTGCATACTCGAGGTGATAGTTAATACACTTACCTTAAATGGTAAGTGTATGCCATGTATGATTTATGTGATAGATATTATGTTATGTATGTGAAGGAAAGCTTATCGGTACGTGAACGATCTTCGGATATTGCACGTATTGACAAGGGAAGTATGAATATGAAAGATGAATGTGTGCGATATAAATATATATATTGTACAACATATTAGTAAGTAATAATTAAAGAAAGTATATGTATGTTACGGGTATGAAAAGACAGTATGTACGAAGGAGAAGAAGTAAGGGATCAGACCCTAATAATATCTGAGATATAGAAGAAAGGGATCAGACCCTAATAATATCTGAGATAAAGAAGTAAAAAGGGATCAGACCCTAATAATATCTGAGATAGACAAGAAAGGGATCAGACCCTAATAATATCTGAGATAGACAAAGGAAAGAGGGATCATACCCTAATAATATCTGAGATAGAAAAGGAAGGGATCAGACCCTAATAATATCTGAGATAGAATGGATAGTAAATATAAAGTATGAAAGTAATAAAGTATGAACGAATGTATGAAATGAAAGTAAATTAGTAAAATAATTATTATGTATCTTCGGATGCATGATTGAAGGTAAGTGTATGTATTGTATGATGAATGATTAACTAGAACTCACTCAGTGTAGTTGACTTTTAGTATGCACGCAGGTGAGTAGGATGCGACAGCTGGCGTGAGCGGGACACATGACAGAAGAATGAAAGCCTGGCATCTGAAGATCTGCTATGTTTTATAAGTTATGTTTTGAATTTGGAAAGACAAAGTGAATGTTTTAAGACATGTTATGAATTTATTATGCAATGTTTATGAAATTTATATATTCCGCGTATGTTTGTACTAACTCTGAAAAATAGAACTATGTTGATGAGTAAATCCAACGTCCAAATGTGAGGCACCGGTAACGGGGCCTTACATCTAATCGCCTATAACTCGTTGGTGTTATATCAGTAATCATCAATTGTATTTTGAATTAATCTTGTCTTCACCATCCTTAGACCAGCACATAACTAACCATTATACTTAATTAAATTATCTTCATCGTTTTTTTTTGGTGTTCATCGATACTCTTGGGCTGGCCACAGTTCGTCACAATTGACCAGTCATATAACGTGTTATGAGGTAACCGATTTATGATTTATGTTCGTCGATGGTCATTTAACAAAACTCCTAACAAAGATTTGATAAACATACACTGATTAAACCAATTGTTAATTCTTGGGTTTAAAGCTAATTTGGCAGACTTTTCTATTTGTTTATAATTAACTGAATTGAGATTATAACTAGGTTAGCACCAGCCCAGTTGGTTGGTGCACCCTTGGTTAAGGTTTAGAGTGGTTGGTCGCGGGTTCAAACCCCCCCTCCATTCGTTTATATTTGGAATTTTTGTGTTATAATCCATCTTTAATATATAATAATAATAATAATCAATAAATAATATTTTTATAAAAACCGACAAGAATGCATGTGTTTTTCCACATCTTTACTAAAAATCCTATATATGTGTGTGTGTATATATATGAATAATAAAACTTGTTTAAATATAAATATTTAAGGTGTTTGTAGATAAAATTTTGTTATTTATATAAGATTAAAATTAACTTTTTATGTCATAAATATGTATTATATATGTATATATAATAAACCTTTTTATACTTATATATATATTATATAAACATATATTTTTACATAATAATTTTATTTATAATATTAAATGTATTAGTTAAAATAGATGTAAAGATTTAAAAGATCTATAAAATAATAAATATATATTTATCAAAATAACAATGTTAATTAACCATCAAACTTTCAAACTGTATTTCTATCCGTCAATTCCTTATGTTTCTTTCCACACTTATTCTTTTATTAGGCTTTATCATTAACGCTTGATCTGCCGTCTTCATTCTTATTTTATTACTATTTCCGTTTGCTCGTCTGATAAGGTGAGTATCTCACTGCCCCCTTTAACTCATTTTTTATTGTTTTGGGTACATATACGTTATAGATATTTTATTATTATTTAATGTAACACCCCGGCTAAAGCGGAAACGCCTGAGTGTGACGTACATATTGCCCAAAACACATGTGACACTATTAAGTGACAATATTATCATTAATTAATTTATACATCAAGTACACAAGTTTGTAACAAGAAATACAAGGAAAAATACAAGAACAATTAACAACTTGTCCATATATTAATATAATCTAAGTACTAATGTCTTTCTTACGGTAACATCTTCTAAATAAGGTACCTGTAGCATATATATAAAATAAAGTTCAACTAAATGAATAGTTGGTGAGTTCACACAAGTTTTGATATACGTACATAAAAATCATACAATTCCATGAACAAGTGTAAATGAGCAAGTAAGGTCCTTTCCAACTGGGATTGTGCACCAGCGTACTCAGATAAGCGCAAGTAGGGTCCTTTCCAGTTGGGATTGTGCACCAACGTACTCGGTAATGAGGCCCTTTTCCACCCATAACAACGGATGTATTGAGGGCAAAGAGGGGGGCATATGATCATACTATCTTGAAGTAAACCATGAGCAAGTAATTTGTAGCAAGTAACTAATAAACACACAAAGTCCATGTAGCGAATTGTAGTTTGTAAATAATGAATAAACGAAATTGAATTGTTGATAGGATATATATGCTACCCCCAAAAGTAGTAAAAGAGTAAGGTGCTGTTTGTTTTTCAGAGGTAAAATGTCAGAAGACTGCGAAACCACATCTGCCAACATCTGTAGCAGAAGAGGTGAACCAAAACTCTGCAGTCTGCAACAAGAAGACTGTTTGTTTTTTAACATCTGCAGACTGCTAAAATAAGCTGAAATTTAAATAATTAAAGAAAAATAAGTAGTATAAACGATGATGGTTCGGGTGAAATATATGACTCAAAAATCTTCAAATACCATCATCTATAAATATCAAAAGAAACTAAAACTTGAAATTCATCAATGATTTAATAATCATTATAAAGAGGCTCAGACCTATCGAAACATTGGTGCAAAAGGTTCAAAGTGCCATGGCTGCAAGGGTACCTGCCATCCTGCATTTTTGCCACGCCAGGCACATATCCTGAGCTGATGTTAACTCGAACAACATTAGATCATCACAGCCACAAACCTGATTTCATATTTCAAACAACCATCCAAAAAACCCAAATCAAATGTCAATCGACATCGACAGAGGCGGCAACCGGCGTCAGAAACTGTGGATTTAAAAGCCATCACTTCCCCACACCGGAGTACAGCCACCACACCGAATCCGGTAACAATCAGAGGTCATAAACCCTAGATTTAACAACCGTAATTTCCCAACATCGGAGAGCTGCCACCACCACACGATCGCTGCCTAGGGTTCGTAAATCAAACCCGGTAACAATCGGCGATGATGGCGGCAATCGATAGAAAAACACAGCCATAAACAAAGATTATGGTGACAACAAATGAAAAGAATAAAATGAAGAGTGAAGAATTGCTGGTGGAGTCATCAGTAGCAACTTGGCTCATCACTTCTGGGAGAAGAGGTTAAAGAAGTAATAATACCAACACTTCTGGGAGAAGAGGGCGCGCAGACGTTTTTTAATGAAACGTCTTCGAAAAAACAAACACACTGCAGAGCCCAACGTCTGCGCGCCCTCTTCTCAGTGCAGACAAAAGAGGTGGAGAAGTCCTTCTGAGGAAAAACAAAGAGCACCTAAAAAGGGGGTGTGAGAAACTCACCTTGAAGTTGAAGACAAACTTGAAATAAAACCAAAAACATGTAAATGAAACCAAGCAATTGAACTTCACGAACTAGAATTGAATATACAAAATAAAATATTAACTAACAATAAAAGTAAATAAATCGGGTTGTCGGGAATTATAAGTGTTTAATGTATGTTTTATTATGGAGTTGGATAATACGATTATTTTTTTATACGTTAACGAATTTTAACGAATTGTTAATAAATTATGAATTTAATATTAGTTTAATTTATGATATCAATATCAAGTTTGAAACAAGGTTAATGGAAATATTGGTGTAAACGATATATTTGATTTTGAAAACGAACGTGTTAACGAATTATAAAGTTTAACAAACGAAAATATATATATACAAACATTATATATATATATATATATATATATATATATATATATATATATATATATATATATATATATATATATATATATATATAAGTTAAACTAGTTTTAAACGAGCTTGACGGGTTTAAGATTTATAATGTTTATGAGTTATGGATTTTTAACGGAATTTTAGGTTGAGAGTAATCATGTTGGCGTGTTATAATGTCTAACGAAATAATAATTATCAATATAATATTAATCGGGTTCTAATGACACTTAATGGAAACGAAAGTCGGGTTTTTAGGTGAAATGTGATAAATATGGTTTAAAACTAATTTTATGTAACTTTATAAAATTTTATTGATTTATATAATTTTTTTTATAGATTTTATTTGGTTTAATATGTAATAGAAAAATATTTAAAAGAAAATAAAACATAAAAACGGGCTGACCCAGATTCGAACCCGGGTCCTTCTGCTCAAACTAATATGAACCAACCACTGAACCAACATGTTTGGTTTGTTGTAATATCATAAACATAAATCTATAAACTACAGGGAAAGGTCATCATCTTCCTCATAAACCCTAGAATTTCAAATCTGTAAATCGTTCCATGTTCGATCAAATTATGTTAGGGTTTTGTTAGTCGGCTCAAAGTGATTCAATTCCATATAAAACTTACCTGGTATGCTTGCGTATTGACGTTGAACAGCCCTTGCCAGAAAAACGGACTTAGGTGAACGGATTAATGGTTATAAACAGCTTGTATGGGAGATATTATGTTCGAAAAAGGTTTTGATTAATATTATCGACCTATTTATACTTTCAATTGGGTCGTTTGGTGTTTTAATCGAGTTAATAAGATCTTGATTATAATTCGATCGGGTTAGATTAATTACGAGTTAATGGTTCGTAAATGGTGAATTAATTTACATAATAATGTTTAGGAGTTGTGGAGACGTCGTTTGGTGAGATTAACGGATTAGCCGAAGGTTAAGATTGTGTTTGGTTTGCCTTGCCGGAGAACTCGTCGGAATTCGGCCGTTAAACTTTAATTCCATATAAACGGATGTTATAACGAGTTATTATTGTTGACTAGTGTTTGCTATTATGGACTACGGGTTGTGTGAATATTAATCAAAATCGAAGTTTGACTTGGATTTGAGCTTGGCCGGAGACGTTTTCCGGTGGCCGGTAGAGGCGCCAGAAAAACGTGGGTAAAGGGAAGGTCTGGGTTGGTTTATTATAATTTGAATCTCATAATTACACATTATGCCCTTCATGTCTCATATTGATTTAAAGAATAATATAAAATATATTTACAAACGAACCCTTGTACTTTGAATTGTAAAAAAACAAGATAAATGATTATAAACTTGGATGTGTTTTCGTATTATACCCGGCTAGTTTGGGACTCATTTAAGTAAGCATGTTAGAACTTGGAGTTTCGTTATTAAACAATACGAAATACATAAACAACGAATAACGACTATAACACGTCGTAAATATTATTAAATAAATAACAATAATTATATATAAAAGAATTATACGAATACATTGAAACGACGAAACAGATTGGTTTAACGAATTCAATATAAAAATACATAAACAAATTTGAAATATATATATATATATATATATATATATATATATATATATATATATATATATATATATATATATAACTTTAAATAGAACAAAACCGAAAATTTAAAATGGGTCGGGTTTTCGGGTTTGAAAAGTAACGAATGTTACATTTAATACTCAAATTGCAACTGTAAAATGATGTGTGTATACTAATTTATGTCTAACGTGTTATATGTTTATATGCTTTATTTGATACGCATTCAGAGGAGTCCATCATAATCACAAAATAGTATGATCATACGACCATCGTAGTAGCCAATGACCGACGCATTGACAATGGTTCTACCGAAAATTTATTTACTTGCTCATTTGGTTAAATTGCTTATATCACTTGATACAATTTTGCATTTTTCTATACTTATTATATATACACTTATCTGATGTTTTACGCACTCAACCTCGTGCTGACAAATTATTGTATTTTTAACGCATATGCAGGTCACCATATGATATGTATCAGGAATTGTCTGAAGAAACTTAGAATTGCATGCTAGAGAAGAAGATACAAGATTTAAATTTGTACATTGTTTTACTTATTTTATTTATGAAATTTTGTACTTTGTTTATTTGAACCTTGTTGGATTATTTGAATTGATTAATAGATATTATCATTTTAAATATTGCATTATAGTACCTTGAGAGCTGTGAGCAATCAGCTCACGCCCAGACATTTCTGTCGTAGATTGGGGTGTGACATTTGTGTATTAGCGAGAGGCGACTGGATGAAGACGGTATGGTAGGGTTTTTTTGAATATAGAGTGATGCTTTGTGTAGTTAGGAGGCAGAGTATGAAGGTATCTCTAGTTTAAGGATTTAGGGTTAGATAATTACTTTTTAACATGTTTTTCTACTATGGGTACCAAGACCCATGGATAGAACCCATGATCCGCGAATTTTAAAGGAGAGAATGAATGAGAATCCAGTATTCACGAATGGTGTAATTTGGTGGCACGAGAGGGGAGGGGAGCGACATGAGGTCTCCAAATGTAGGCAATTATATATATTGATTGATTGTTTCTAATATAATTTTAATATCTAACTATTCTATTAAAAGAAGACCTATTGTCCACGTGTCATTCAACTAGACTCTTCACATAGACAGCCAAGTGTAAAAGTTTTCAATTTTACAAATTCCACTTCATTACCTATTTTGGTTTAATTAAAATTGTTACATTTTTTTTGTAGTTTTGATTCAGAATGATTAAATGAAAAATATGTTGTTGGTGGAAATCAAACTTACTTCATTGTTGTTAAAATGTTTATAGCTTACCAACTCAACTAGGATGAATTGATGTTAACATTCTATTTTCCTTAATAGTTTTTTAAAATGTGTGTGGCTTACTGATACAAATTATTATTAGTAGCCTATGTATTTAAGAAAATACGTTATCTGCTATTAATATTTTAAATGATTGACAATATCATTTCAGTTAAAAATAACTTTTAAACATCTTTAATTCAATCGAATTATCCATGTCTATCAAGTTTTCATATTCAATTGGATTTAACTAATGTCGGAATTCTAAGTATAAATAACATTTTGTGTCGTTTATAGTTTGTGTTCGGTTGATTTTAGGGATTGTGGGGATGCATTTATAAATCAATTATTTCATACATATTGGTTATATTATGGTATATAAATATAATCTTTTCACATTAAATCATATACAATTTCATATGAAATATGTTTACAAATGTTCATATTGCAGAATCAATGGTATTCAAACTTTATATATTGAAGGTAAGTTATTCTTTTCATAACTACTTAATTTGAATGTTTACAACCAATGTTCACTTATATTTTTCTAATTTCTTTGTTTTAGAATCTATCATCTTGTATATGTGTTTCAATTTTAGTGTTTGTGAAAGAAACAAGACTTTTTGGATGTTGCATGATTTTTGAGGTTTATAACATATGACTCCATTACATGAAGATTACCTAATAGACGATGAAGGCTTTATTTAATATGTTTTTTTTTCTTGATGGTTTAAATACTAAAAATGTATGAAGGTGTAATTTTATTTAGTTTGTCTTTATATGTTATTTTGTTTTTAATAAAAACAACAATGCTAAAGTTGTTATTTTAATTATAATTCATGTAATTACCCATTCGTTATGCAATACCTTATACATTATAAAACTATAATGTTCTGTAATTCATATATGTGTATTTGACGCTTTCTCTATTTGTTCATGTACGTGTTACACGGGACGCTAGGGCTGAGCACGGTTCGGTTCAGTTCGGTTTTTAGGTGAAATCGAAACCGAAACCGAAAATTCGGTTTTTTCAAATATACAAACCGTTCGGTTTCGGTTTTTCGATTTTTCGGTTTCGGTTTGGTTATATTCGTTTTTTTTTTATTTTTTCTTGTTTTGTTTTTTTGTTCTATTAATTGTTTTATGCAACTAGTTCCTATGTACAAAAATAAATATTAACATTTACTATTCCTTTCACAATCTATTGTATGCTAAATGGCCACACTTGGTAATATAAAACAAAGACTTATAGACCACAAAGTTGGGCGAAACAATTAAAATATTCTAGTTGGTCCTGAAGTAATACGGTTCGGTTATACATCGGTTCGGTTAATCGGTTCGGTTAATATGTCGGTTCGGTTTGTTTTTTTCCGGTATTTTTGAAATGGGTAACCGAACCGAAACCGAAATTTCGGTTTTTCAAAAAAACAAAAAAAAAACCGTCGGTTAATGCTTCGGTTCGGTTTTTTCGGTTAATTCGGTTTCGGTTCGGTATTTTCGGTGTTCTGCTCACCCCTACGGGACACGAACCTATTAAAGTAATTAAGAAACAAACACCTAACACCTTAATTCCCCCTCCCACTCGTCACATCCTTACACTATATCGTTTACCTAATCCCATCAAGAAATCCATATGTTAGATTTAATTCAATCAAATGCATGCTAATAATTGCTCTCCACACCATACCAACAATAATACATATTTGCCCACAATTTTGACTATTTTTCAATAATCACATCAATGAATTCATAAACTTGATACACATAAGAATATGAGTCACTTATTTTGGATCAAAACCATGGAATAATAATATTTTTTCTTTGTCATTAATGTTAAGATATGTAATTCATGTTTAGTAAATGATGAGCATTGAGGCGATCACCTACCACAAATGGGAAACAAAAATTAATCAATTATGTTAGATTCGAAATAACATGTCACATTCAAGGCCCTAAATGTATGACTACTAGTTGTTACCACTTTTGTCATTTAGCATAAAATGTTTGATCAAATACTAAATTATACAAAATTCAAAGTAAACACCCTTAAATTGAAAACAAAATATTGTTATTCTTTTTCAAAACTTGTTACAAGGTTTTTCAATCTATTTCTCAGCCATCAAACCTTACTATCATCAAGAGAATCTTCTATTTCTTCAACAATTTATCCTTGCAATCAACTTACTCGTAATTACCTTAAAGTATTTTGAAAAGATGTTAGCTAAAGCTAGTGAATAACGTTGACAGACTTAAAAGAGTTTTCATAAACTATTAAGACAAAATTACCAATAGCTTTCAAAAACTCAAAAAGCCCAATCCTATGTCATAGAAACTAAATATATGCATGTAAAAAGTCTGAGTAGTTACCTACCATATTATCGATAAGGTTTGCATTGGCTTTCGTATGTCTACTATATACCATATATGTATAAATCCATATGCACATGTATTTTAGCCTGGGTGTTTAATTACCACCTTGTGTCAAACCACTTTACCGATTTTTACCAATCATTCATAAATATTTTTTGATTCTAAATATGATAAACAAATCGATATCCTTAAAAGAGTAAAATAACTTGTAAAATACAGGGCGTATTCACTTTATCAACTTTTTGATAATCGTAGTCTTTATCGACACCTGATTATTATTCCGAACATATAATATTAAAATAGGTTCGTATCAAATACCTAAATCATCGTGGAGCAAATGATGGAGACTTAGTTTGAATAAGTCTTCTATTTATAGCAAAACATGTGAGATGCAATGTTAACTAGCAAGGATCTTTGGTGGTCAATCCCACGATCACTTAAAGTGGCTATGGACGTCCATTCCACTTCACAATGGTTTTAACAATGTGAACATTGTGTGAAGTCTAGGTCTTGCTTTTAGCCTTCTTTTGTAGGTTCTTCACATATGGGAAAGTGTCCACGTCACTTCCCACTTTTCCTTGTAGCAAAACCCAGGTATTCACTTAATGGATTAAGGATGTTTTAGTTTGTTCAACCAAAGCTTCAAGCATTTCCTTATTAAAGTTCGACTTACCCTTTTGGTGATGGTTAAGTTACCTATGCAAGGTTTTAATAAAATACATTCTCAAAGAAGAATTATTCTTTTAAGTATTATTTGATCTTCAAATTATAAATATTTAAACAAAATTGTTTAAATATATTTTACAAACTTTCCCTAAGTTTATAAAAGTACACAAATTTAATTATATCATTATTAAAACCTTAAAGTTATTTAAAGTTTAAACCATTGTTTTCCTAACATAATGTATTCATATGATAAATACATTCTTGAAAATCAACTATTATGTAACTGAACATCATTCTTTAACCTATATTCAGTCATAGGTTTTATATTAGATCTCCTAGTTATGTTTGAAATACCAGACTATCACATTTCCAGTTTTGAAGGACCACACTTTGTTTAAAACATTTATCTTGTTTATCAGGTTTAAAACCTTAATAGTATTCATTTCACTTTTTGATAGGCTATTACAATAGCTAGACAATTAGTCCATTTGTCTGACTAGTCATATATTTGTTTGAAAGATGTTTCTTTATGATGAAGAAATATTCATTTTGTAAAAAACATTTGAAAACTATTTATATTTTTTTTGAGATTTTTACTTTATTATTTTGCTTCCGATTAAGTGAGGGTTTCGTCGATACCGAGCAAATTCGTTTACTTTCACCACACAATGCGCATGTGTTGTCTTTTAGCCAGTGTTACGCGCATGTATTTTTCGTTTTATATATGTTAATTTTTGATATCTGGGCGTTGACGAATCTATATTTTAGGGCCGTAACTCGACATTGATCGAATTCTTATTGGTTCACTGCTGCAACGGGCGGATTTTATTTTCTTATTCTTTTAAATATATTAGTTTGTTGTGTTTGGTTAACAAATTTTATTATTTTTGTTTAGCTTCTTTCCGTGACCTGATACTGATTAAACTCGTGTCGACTCGCAGCCACACAGTGGCCTTTTACGAACCAACTACACGTTATTTTAGTAATGTTTTTCTAATCATAAGTTATACGAGTGTCAATACTATCCCAGACGTTTACCCTTTTAAGTTTATTATCGTTTTCTTTTCAAACATAACCGTTATTGACTGAATTCGCGTCACCGGTCGTCGCAACGTGACAGGTGTTACCTATTTATCAAGTTAATTTTAATTCTCAAATTGAAAGATGTTATATGGAAAAGCTTATGTATGTATGTATGTATGTGTGTGTGTGTGTATGTATGTGTAAAATGATAAATTAAAAGCCAACTTATCTAATGAACCATTGATACCTAAATGTGTGGCTAGGAGGATGTCACATGATGCTGGTGCACAGTGGCTTGTAAAATATAAGAGGTTGGAATGATTTTGCTTTTGCACAAGATCGTGTTTTAAATTTATAAAAGTGATTTCTACAAAGACTAAACACACACAAAATAGGCAAGTGCACCTATCGTATATGTAGAATAGCATTGGTAAGAACCAAGTATCGATCCGTGGACACAAATGTTTCTAATGATAAATCGTTGTTTTACTTTAATCGGAGGTTTTAATCATTTTGGGGTTAATTTTTGAACTTTTAATAAAATATAAATACTTGTATATATAATATATAGGTGACCAAAACGAGAGATTCTAAACGAGTTGTTCAATTATGTGAAGGTTACCATCTAAGATCAAGAATCCACTCCATTATAACATTGATAATTAATATTTAAACATGTGATAAACTTGCCATAGCAATATATGATAGATAGCTCCTTAAACCTTAAGTGAGCATCTTTGGCACTAAGGAGATAACATGCGCATTTTAAAGTCCACCATTTCCTAATATCATGCCATCTCAATGATGTTAATTTAAGTTGGCAAGTAGTTTCGTAAAGTAGAAAGATTAGGATTGACTTCGATTTCTCAAATACCAATTCTAACAACTTCGGGTGGTTGTAGTTAACTCACACAACCTCCCCTTGGTTGATTTATGTAGGTTATAATTACACATTCCATTAACATATGATTTCTTTAACTAGCATGATATCCTAAACAAAGCCATTTTCGGATTACCAACACTTAGAGAAATACATCATAACTTATATCTCATCATTTCTAAGTACAATATAAGGATCCGTGTTTTGATAATGTATCAAAGTATTTATATCTTTTAAGAACATGAATCGATCATGAACGATTGCCAATAGAATTGACAATCACCAACTTTGAATTAGTGATTTAAGATGGTGAAACATTTATCATCAAAAGATAATTGTAATATAACCATGTACTTTACTAGACTACACCACATGTTTTATATAATTATCAAGTGAAACAAAGCTTCTTCATAGATTTTAGATGGTAAAAGGAGTTTAGCTCATAATGAGCATGATGATAAACATTAAGATGAATGATGTTAACAAATACATGATTAAACTTGGAATGATCTAACCAAATGTAGATGAATCTTCTTTCTTAATGATGATGATGATGGTTGATGGTGATGATCTCCAAGCCTTCAAACTCTTCACTAAATCTTCTATGTGAGTGTTAGTGTGTGTTTTTATAATAGAAACCGGATAGAACTCTTTTCAAGGCACACTCTTCAAATGGCACAAGAGCCACTATTTATAGGCTGCCTGGAGAGAGAAGCACGGCCCCGTGCTTTATTAAGCACGGCCTCGTGTCTACGTATCCCAGTTGCATGTTGTTAGATCGTACATGATGACTCACCACGGCCCCGTGCTTTTTAGTGACATGTGCTAATTCTTTTTGTCGTTTCTGAAAGGTGAGCACAGCCCCGTTCTTAGGTAGGCACGCCCCCGTGTTTTATTATGACATGTGCCAAATTCATTTTGTCTTTTTCTAGAAGGTGACCACGGCCCCGTGTCCATTGAAGCACGGCCCCGTGTCTAGTTGTCCGCTATTTTGTCTTTTCTGATAGATAAGCACGGCCCCGTGCTTTCAGAAGCACGACCCCGTGTTTTGCTGTTTTCTTGGGTTTTCTTTGGTTTTTCTTCGGTTTTTCGTTAATTTCTTCGTTTGAGGCTTGGATTCACCTGAAAATACATTTTAACATGATAAGTAGTTATTTTAACAATATTATACGATAGAATTGCAGTTTTTAGAGATTATTTAATGCTAAAAAGATGTATAATTTTTATATACATCAAACATCCCCACACTTGAACCTTGCTTGTCCTCAAGCAAGCTAATTGTAAATATTCTCTAAAAATAGCAAGTTAGGACTATAGCTTAAACATCCCAAAAGAGTTCCAAGAAAATGGGAACAAAATAGCCAACCTTAAATCATAGGAATATATGTAGTGATATATAAAAAGGTGATTTGTTTTTATGAGTTTATGTTTATGTAAAACGTCACGTTCTCACAATATTAACTCGCACTCGGTTTTATATCTGATCATAGCTGTGATGTATGTATGTGAACACTCTTAGTCAAAATGTAACCTGGGTTAAAAGGCTTGTAACAAGTTCAAATCTCCACCTTTGTGAAGGGTTGCATAGATCAGAAGGTAATTGGGTTGGTTTTGTGTGAGTAGGGATTTTGTTATTTTGTGGTGGTTCAAGGGCTTAGGTTAATGATGATGGTAAATACAACTTCTGCTGATTGCCGGGAGTTTTAAGATGTGTTCAACGGTTAGCTCCTTTCTCCCGATTGCTAAACTTTTTTTTTAAACAAACCTAGTGACTCTTTCAAGGTCAGATCGTCAAGACCAGTTTTGTCGAGGATGTGGATCAGTTCTTCCTCAATCCTGCTCTGAACATAACTCCCAACTCTAATGGATCATTCGGATTTGAGCCTATTAGCCCCCACCCTCATTTTTCAGTATATTCATGTGAGACTGAGTTTGACTTTTTCTACATCTTCCTTCTTGAGACCAGTTTCCTCAGCCTAAGCATCGTTCATATCTTTTTGCACTTCTTTTCATTGCGCTGTTGGAAACTCCACAAAATGGTGGCCTTTGTTCATCTTGACGCCACTTTTTCCACACCTCATTGCTAAAGAGAAAAAATTCTCTCCCTAAGTTCTGGAGGCAACCTAGGTTTTGCTAAATGTATGCATCAAAGGAAATTGAAATCGAACGAATGCATTTCCAGTTCTTTAGGGTCTGCCGGTAAAAGACCAGTGTCGTATTTTACCGGTGAGATGAATAACGTGGTAAGGTTTTGGTTTAGGTTTTTTGGTTTTGTAATTTGGGGAATGGTTTGAGAGGATTGTGACAATAATACCTTCTTCCTTATACAACGCTTTGTGCGGTCTTGAAATGAATAATTGCGACAAGTTCTAAATCACACGAAACATATGACTCACTCAATGCTTCCGAAAAAATATTTATATGGCATGAGGTTTATCTCACAGTAACGGAGGGATTGGGTATAAATGCCATATTTTGCATAAATTTGTTCTCATTATTACAAAACTTCTTTTTTACTTTTTCACTTTTTTGGTTATAGTAGATTTGTAGTTGGTTATTTGCAAAAAATTCTCTTGGATTTTCTTTTGGTTTTGTCAAAAATAGTTTTTGTTTGCTACAAAAAATTTTGTTATTAGAGAATCTTATAATTAGTTGAGCAAGCAATTGGTCAAGTAATTCCCCTCCATACACTTGAATCTCACATTGTCCTCAATGTGAAAAGATTCATAAAAGATTAATAATAAGATTCATATGAAGTATGGAGGGTAAAATGGAAAGGAACTTCCCTACGGGCCAACGAAATTTTGACAGAGCGTCCCCTGTTGTTCGTCCGTTTTCCTGTAGTGTACCTATATAAAAACTGCATACGACCAACAAGCATAATAATACTTAAAATTATTATTATTATTATTATTATTATTTTATTTATTATATATTCTTAACCATATTTCAATGCCTAGTTTAATCAGGGTCTTGGCCAGACCCTACTTCCAAAATGTTCATTGATCTGGGTGGAGGATTAGTACCTCCGAGACGGTCTCGAATGGTCCATCGACGTATGGTTTCAATTGATGTCCATTAACTTTGAACTTCTGGCCTTCGGAATTTGAAATCTCGACTGCCCTATAGTCAAAAACTGATTCAACTATGTGTGGACCTGTCCAACGAGATTTCAACTTTCCTAGGAAAAGACGTAAACGTGTGTTATATAAAAGTACACGGTAGCCAACTTGAAATTTCTTATTTCCTTTTAAATGGGCGTCGTGTAAACGTTTTGTCTTTTCTTTGTAAGACTAGGAATTTTCATATGCCAGTGCTCTTAGTTCTTCGAGCTCGTGAATTTGATCTTCTTGGTTTTACTGGCGGACATTAGATCAAAATTCACTGCTCTCAGAGCCCAATACGCTTTGTGTTTTAGTTCTACGGGTAGATGACATGCCTTCCTATAAACAAGTTTGAATGGTGTTGTTCCTATGGGGGTTTTGTAAGCTGTCCTGAGGGCCCACAAAGCGTTATCTAACTTTTCTGCCCAATTTTTGCGATTCATTCCTATAGTTCTTTCTAAAATCCTTTTAATTCCTCGATTTGAGACCTCTACTTGCCCACTAGTCTGAGAGTGATATGGTGTTGCCAGTCGGTGGTGAACCCCATATCGTGCTAAGACTTTGTCCATCAGAGCGTTACAGAAGTGGGTACCTCTGTCGCTGATTAGGGCTTTCGGAGTATCGAATCGTGAAAATAACTTTTTCAGAAATCTTACTACAACCCGAGCATCATTAGTGGGAAGAGCTTGAGCTTCTACCCATTTAGACACGTAGTCGACTGCTACTAGGATGTACTTATTTCCGGATGAGTTAGGAAAAGGGCCCATGAAATCTATTCCCCATATATCAAAGACCTCACAAAATTGAATGCCTTTTTGAGCCATCTCATTCTTGGCTGAGATGTTCCTGGCTCTTTGACAAGCATCGCATTCTTGGATCAAAGCACGTGTGTCTTTATATATGGTGGGCCTCAAGAATCCTGCATCAAACACTTTTCTAACCGTGGTGGCGGTACTATGGTGTCCACCAGTTGGTCCTTCATGGCAGTTTGTGAGAATATCTAAGGCTTCCCTTCCTGATACACACCTACGAATAACCTGATCGGCCCCTATCCTAAACAAGTATGGATCTTCCCAGAAGTAGAACTTAAGGTCGGAGAAGAATTTCTTCCGTTGTTGATGAGTTAGCCCTTTTCTTAGAATTCTACAAGCAAGATAGTTTGCGAAGTCGGAAAACCGAGGACTTTCATCCTTTTCCTGCATGACTGCTTGGATATGCATGAGAACTTCGTGTGGAAAATTATCATCGATAATTTTTTGTGAAGTTCTTCTGAAGCTGGGCATTCTAAGCGTGAAAGATGGTCTGCGGCTACATTCTCTGCTCCCCTTTTGTCTTTGACTTCTTGTTGGTGCATGATGCCAGTAGTTAAGTATCTAGTGTCTGTAATCGTGTTATTTGGTTTTTGTATTAATGTTTAAGCGAACTTGTCTCACAAGTTCGCCTGATATAGGCGAACTTGTGGAACAAGCGAAGTTAGTGACAACTTCGCCTAGCATGTTAGGCGAAGTTGTCGAAGTGTATTTAAGGTTGGGATACGGCTTGTATGTGATTAGTTGTTCAGTACGTGTAATCGGTGATTGACATATCACGTGTTATTAGTTGCAATACAACGTGTTCTTTGTTTATTGTAACGTGTGTTTGCTTGTGTTTATCATATATCGATTCTACACTCGTATCGTCTTACGTAGGGATTCCGCACCTACGTAGAACTAGATATTTCCGTGTAGATCTGGCTGGGAACCTACACTTCTATGTCGAATTCTTGGAGTAGTAGAATCCATCTGATAAGTCTGGGTTTGGCATCCTGCTTGTTGAAGAGGTATCGTATGGAGGCATGGTCGGTGTAAACTATGGTTTTCGAAAGAACTAGGTAGGATCTAAATTTTTCAAAGGCAAAGACTACTGCTAGTAACTCTTTTTCTGTTGTGGTGTAATTTTCTTGTGCATCTTTAAGAGTTTTACTAGCATAGTAAATTGGATGAAAATGTTTTTCTTTGCGTTGTCCGAGTACGGCTCCAACTGCAAAGTCGCTTGCATCACACATGATCTCGAATGGAAGGGTCCAATCGGGTGTAGTCATGATTGGTGTGTTGACAAGTTTGTCTTTTAATATGTTGAATGATTCAACACATTCTTCAGAGAAGACGAATGGTGCGTCTTTCTCCAGAAGTTTGGTCATAGGTCTAGCAATTTTGGAGAAGTCTTTTATGAAGTGACGGTAGAATCCTGCGTGACCTAGAAAACTTCTAATGGCTCTGACTGAAGTTGGTGGTGGAAGTTTGGATATGGTTTCAATTTTGGCCCTATCAACTTCTAGTCTTGCTCGGGATATCTTGTGACCTAGAACGATGCCTTCTTTGACCATAAAGTGGCATTTTCCCCAGTTGAGTACTAAGTTTACTTCTTCACACCTAGCCAACATTTTATCGAGGTTGTTTAAACAATGATCGAAGGAAACTCCAAAGACTGAGAAGTCGTCCATGAAGACTTCCATCAAGTTTTCGATCATTTCATGAAAGATGGCCACCATGCAGCGTTGGAAGGTGGCTGGAGCATTACATAATCCAAATGGCATTCTTCGATACGTGAAGGTTCCGTATGGACATGTGAAAGTGGTTTTCTCCTGATCTTCAGGAGCAATAGGAATTTGGAAATATCCGGAAAGTCCGTCAAGAAAACAGTAGAACATTTTCTAGATAATCGTTCAAGCATTTGATCGATGAAAGGGAGTGGAAAATGTTCTTTTCTTGTGGCATCATTAAGATTCCGGTAATCAATGCAAACTCGCCAGCCTGTGATTGTTCTCATTGTTATTAGCTCGTTCTTCTCGTTCATTACGACCGTCATTCCTCTCTTCTTGGGTACCACTTGAACGGGACTTACCCAAGGTGAATCCGAGATTGGATAGATTAATCTGGCATCAAGCAGTTTGATTACTTCCTTCTTCACCACATCTTGCATGTTGGGATTGATACGTCTTTGATGTTGGACCACGGGTTTGTATTCTTCCCCCATGAGAATTTTGTGAGTACAAAAGGAGGGACTGATGCCCTTGATATCCATGATCTTTCATGCGATGGCCTTCTTATGGTTTTTGAGAACCTTAACAATTTTGTCTTTCTCTTCTTTAGAAAGGTGAGATGAAATAATTACTGGGAGTTGATAGTCCTCTTCCAGAAAGGCGTATTCGAGATGGTTTGGTAGTTCTTTTAATTCTAAGGCTGGTGGTTCTTCGATTAATGGTTTTGATTTTTCTTTGTTTTCAGTGATTTCATATATTATTTCTGATGCTTCCTGATAATCTTTTTTGATATTTTCATTTTCTAAAATGGGTTTGTTGAGTGTTTTGTCTAAGACTTGTGTTTCTAGTGGTGTATTGATGGAGGAATCTCGCATATAGCAACTCACGATGGAATCTATGATTTCAACACAGTATAATGTGTCATCGTGTTGTTGCGGATATTGCATAGATTTTCCTATGTCAAAAGTGATTGCCTCATCATCGACCCCGAGAGTGAGCTTGCCGGTGCAAACATCAATAATAGCCTTTACGGTGGCTAAGAAGGGTCTTCCTAAAATCAGAGGTACACTTTTGTCTTCCTCCATGTCTAATATCACAAAATCTACTGGGAAAACAAATTTGTCAATCTTGACAAGCATGTTTTCAACAATGCCCCGAGGATATTTAACAGATCGGTCAGCTAATTGAATGCTCATGCGGGTGAGATTTGGTTCTCCTATCCCTAGTTTTGCAAAAACCGCATAAGGCATTAAATTAATACTAGCTCCTAGGTCATCCAAGGCATTGCTAACAGACAAATTTCCTATAAAACAAGGGATAATAAAGCTCCCTGGATCGGTCATTTTTGTCGGCAGCTTGTTTTGGAGAACTGCTGAACATTCTTCACTTAGGGTGGCATGCGAGAGCTCCTCCAGCTTCCTTTTGTTTGTCAGCACTTCTTTAAGAAACTTGGCATATTTTGGAATTTGAGCGATGGCTTCGACAAAAGGGATGTTGATATGGAGTTGCTTTAAGAGTTCTAGAAACTTCTCGTATTGAGCTTCCAATCGTTCCTGTTTCAGTATTCCAGGGTATGAAATAGGTGGAACATAAGTTTGGACTGGCTCCTTGGGCTGTACTGTGATTGTTGGGGTCAGTCTTTCCTGTGTTTCATCAGCAGACTTTTTCTCCATAACTGAAGTTGGTGAGACAACAATGGTTGTACCGCTTCTGAGTGTAACGGCGTTAGCAGTCGCATTCGGGTTGGTGATTGTGTTGCTTGGAAGAGCGCCAGGTGGTCTTTCGGATAATTGTCGGGCAATTTGTCCGATTTGAGTTTCTAGGTTCTGAAGTGATGCTTGTTGACTTTTGAGATCGGCTTCATGTTTTAGTAGTACTTCGCTGATATCAACAGCTCTTGAGTCGGCCTTCTTTTCTGCTTCGTTTGTTTTGGTCATGAGTTGGATTAACATTTCTTCAATCTTTGAGTAGCTTGGGTTTTGATGGCTACTAGAACTTTGATCTTGAAATTGAGGTTTAGGATGGAAGGATTGATTCATTGGTCTTTTTCGAATCCGAGTAAGGGTTGAGTGTTACCTCCGTCTTTCCAGCTGAAATTCGGGTGGTTTCTCCATCCTGGATTGTAGTTGTTGCTGAAAGCGTTTTTTTGTCGAGCGATGAAATCGACTTCTTCCATAGCAATGATGAATTATTTACAGTCATTCGTCTTATGATTTCCTCCACAAGTGTCGCAGGTGAGTCTGGTTTTAGATAGCTCGGCTTGAAGTTGTTCGAATTTTTTAGAAAGGGCTTCATGCTGTGCTGTGACAAGAGTGTTGGAATCAACGTGGTGTATTCCTTTATGGGTAGGTGTAGATCTTGATGGGTTGTAAGAAAAACTTTTCTTTGCGGCTTTCTCCAGGACTTCAAATGCTTCGTTAGGTGATTTGGATCCCAGGTCTCCACCAGCGATTTGGTTGATGGCCTGTTTGTTTTGACTGGATTGTGCGTCAAAGAAAGTTTATACTTGTAACCATACGCTCAGTCCATGGTGTGGGCATCTTCTTATAATACTTTTGTATCTTTCCCATGCTGCGTGTAGCGATTCATCATCATTGGTCCGGAATCCGGTAATGCTGGCTCGGTATTTGGCAGTTTTGTCGGGCGGAAAATATTTGAGGAGAAACTGTTTAACCATCTGGTCCCAAGTGGTGATGGAACCAGAGGAAATATATTCTATCCCTTCTAAGGCTTGGCCCCTTAGAGTGAAAGGAAAGAGTTTAAGCTTGATTTGATCATTTGAACAGTTTTGAATTTTGAAGGTTCTGCAGATTCGTAGGAATCTAGATATGTGAGAAAGAGGGTCTTCGTCGAGGAGACCATGAAATTGAATTGAATTTTCCACCATATAAATGGTGCTTTATTTGATTTCGAAATTTTCAGTGATTTCGGGGTGAGCCACTCCGTTGCCGTAGCCTTCGAGAGTTGGCTTGGCATACTGGCTCATGTTCGACTCATTGTTCTGGGCCGCCATAGTTTCTTCGGTTTGATTTTCTCCTGATGTGGTTTCTGTAGCCCGTTTACGAGTTCGTCGACGAAAGAGTCGTTCCGGTTCAGAAATTGGAGAAACAAGCTCGGATTCAAAAGTAGAGGACATACATGGAACTAAATCAAAATTAAACACTAAAGTGAAAGTTAGTTAAAGTTAGTACTAAAGGTTAGTAGAAGTTAAACTACGATTTAGGCTAAGCTATTTTAAACTAAACTAAGGTCTAAATTAATTAAGCCAAAGTAGAGATTAGGTAAATAAAGGTAAAAATTAGGCTAGCCGTAAAATTGTATAGTTTAATAGTTAGTAAAAAAAAATATAAAGATAAAATAAAATAGAAGTTAAAAATTTGTACAATTATAGAAAATGATTAAATTAAAACTTGGATCGTTCTTAGAAACGTACCGTGTCCCCGACAACGGCGCCAAAAACTTGATACGCGCTGTGCGTGCGGTTAAATATGAAAGAGATGGATGATTTTGCTTTTGCACAAGATCGTGTTTTAAATTTATAAAAGCGATTTCTACAAAGACTAAACACACACAAAATAGGCAAGTGTACCTATCGTATATGTAGAATAGTATTGGTAAGAACCAAGTATCGATCCGTGGACACAAATGTTTCTAATGATAAATCGTTGTTTTACTTTAATCGGAGGTTTTAATCATTTTGGGGTTAATTTTTGAACTTTTTGTAAAATATAAATACTTATATATATATAATATATAGGTGACCAAGATGAGAGATTCTAAACGAGTTGTTCAACTATGTGAAGGTTACCATCTAAGATCAAGAATCCACTCGATTCTAACATTGATAATTAATATTTAAACATGTGATAAACTTGCCATAGAAATATATGATAGATAGCTCCTTAAACATTAAGTGAGTATCTTTGGCACTAAGGAGATAACATGCACATTTTAAAGTCCACCCTTTCCTAATGTCATGCCATCTCAATGATGTCAATTTAAGTTGGCAAGTAGTTTCGTAAAGTAGAAAGATTAGGATTGACTTCGATTTCTCAAATACCAATTCTATCAACTTCGGGTGGTTGTAGTTAACTCACACAACCTCTACTTGGTTGATTTATGTAGGTTATAATTACACATTCCATTAACATATGATTTCTTTAACTAGCATGATATCCTAAGCAAAACCATTTTCGGATTACCAAGACTTAGAGAAATACATCATAACTTATATCTCATCATTTCTAAGTACAATATAAGGATCCGTGTTTCGATAATGTATCAAAGTATTTCTATCTTTCAAGAACATGAATCGATCATGAACGATTGCCAATAGAATTGACAATCACCAACTTTGAAGTAGTGATTTAAGATGGTGAAACATTTCTCATCAAAAGATAATTGTAATGTAACCATGTACTTTACTAGACTACACCACATGTTTTATAAAATTATCAAGTAAAAAAAAGCATCTTCATAGATTTTAGATGGTAAAAGGAGTTTAGCTCATAATGAGCATGATGATAAACATTAAGATGAATGATGATAACAAATACATGATTAAACTTGGAATGATCTAACCAAATGTAGATGAATCTTCTTTCTTAATGATGATGATGATGGTTGATGGTGATGATCTCCAAGCCTTCAAACTCTTCACTAAATCTTTTATGTGAGTGTTAGTGCGTGTTTTTATAATAGAAACCGGATAGAACTCTTTTCAAGGCACACTCTTCAAATGGCACAAGAGCCACTATTTATAGGCTGCCTGGAGAGAGAAGCACGGCCCCGTGCTTTATTAAGCACGACCTCGTGTCTACGTGTCCCAGTTGCATGTTGTCAGATCGTACATAATGACTTACCACGGCCCCGTGCTTCCTGAGGCACGGCCCCGTATTTTTTAGTGACATGTGCTAATTCTTTTTGTTGTTTCTGAAAGGTGAGCACGGCCCCGTGCTTAGGTAGGCACGCCCCCATGTTTTATTATGACATGTGCCAAATTCATTTTGTCTTTTTCTAGATGGTGACCACGGCCCTGTGTCCATTGAAGCACGACCCCGTGTCTAGTTGTTCGCTATTTTGTCTTTTCTGATAGGTAAGCACGGCCCCGTGCTTTCATAAGCACGACCCCGTGTTTTGTTGTTTTCTTGGGTTTTCTTTGGTTGTTCTTCGGTTTTTCGTTCATTTCTTCGTTTGAGGCTTGGATTCACCTGAAAATACATTTTAACATGATAAGTAGTTATTTTAACAATACTATACAATAGAATTTGCAGTTTTTAGTGATTATTTGATGCTAAAAAGATGTATATTTTTATATACATCATCACATCAACTAGTTAACAAAACTTAATATTTTACATAAAAGAGCATTTTGGTATTTTTAACATTTTCTATCTCTTTTCATAACATACCCCCTCTATTCTCTCTATTTCATACATCTCTCTCTCTCTCTCTCTATATATATATATATATATATATATATATATATATATATATATTAGATCTAATATTTCTCTCTCTCTCTCTCCCCCTGTCACGTATATTATCAAACAAAAAACAAATACATAATTCCATCACAAAGATCCACGAGCTAGGTTTTATGGACGAAATCATATGTCATCGTTACAATAAGTTCGGCAAAGGTGGTTTATAGTAACAATTTATTAGCCAAACTCGGGTTCCCGATGACGGTTATTGTGGCGGCTAGGGTTTCGTTGGAACTCGGTTTCTTTGGAGACCACCTCAACACATAGGTAAAGAATAAAAATGATTAGATCTGGTCTTTTTGTACTCAGATCCGGTGAAGAAATCAATATGGTCTATATGATTTAATCTTTTTTTTTCTCCTGAAAAAATCATGTCATATTAGATATGGTCTTTTTGTACTAAGATCCAGTTACGTTTCTTATATTTATTGGTGGCTGTAAAACATGTAAAGTATGTAAATATGTAAAATCGCCTGAATGTAAAAGCATGTAAAAGATGTAAACAATGTAAAAAATGTAAAGCACGTTTGATTATAATTTTAACCAGACCATTTTACATTTATTTGTTGTTGTAATGTACATAAATTACGTAAACATGTTTAAAACATGTAAAGCATGTAAAAAGCTTTAAACGATGTAACAGATGTAATACACGTCTGGTTATATAATTTTACCTAGGACCATTACATTTCTTACATTTATTGGGTTTTGTAAAACATGTAAAATATGTAACCATACATATGTTTATTACATGTTTCGTACATTCCGATTTACGTTTATTACATTTACCAGCGATATACGTTTATTAAATTTCCTGAGATATAAATATAAAAGTGGAGAGAGAAACGCAACACAATCCCAGTGTCTGAATTTATGACAAATCGTACATATTTTTGTCTTCTTTCCAGCAAATTTACATACCCATTTTACCCTATTAGATTAAAATAAATTCAAAAATAAACAAAAAGTACATTTGACCTTTTCAAACAAATCTCATCCATTGATCTTTAAGATCAATGGTTAAGATGTGGGTTTCAATGGTTCAATAGTTAGGGAAGGGTTTCATGTTAACCCTTCTTGTATGTATGTATGTATGTATGTATATGTAAGGCCCCGTTACCGGTGCCTCACTTTTGACGTTGGATTTACTCATCAACACAGTTCTAAATATCAGAGTTAAATAAAAATTTACGTGGAATATAAAACTTTCATAAACATTACATAATAATTCATAACATGTCTTAAAAACATTCATCTTGTCTTTCAAAATAAAACATAACTTATAAAACATAATAGGTCTTTAGATGTCAGACTCTTATTCTTCTGTCATGTGTCCCCGCTCAAGCCAGCCGTCTCATTCTACTCACCTGCGTGCATACTAAAAGTCAGCTACGCTGAGTGAGTTCTAGTTAATCATACATCGTACAATACATATACTTACCTTCCATTATGCATCCGAAGATACATAATAATTACTTTACTTTCATTACATAGTTTCATACATATTCTCATACTATATAATTACTGTCCATTCTATCTCAGATATTATTAGGGTCTGATCCCTATGTCCTTGTTTATCTCAGATATTATTAGGGTATGATCCCTTTCTTGTCTATCTCAGATATTATTAGGGTCTGATCCCTCTTTTCTTCTCTATCTCAGATATTATTAGGGTCTTTTTCTTCTCTATCTTAGATATTAGTAAGGTCTGATTCCATTCTTCTATATCTCAGACATTATTAGGGTCTGATCCCTTACTTCTTCATCTTCGTACATACTATCTTTACATACCCGTAACATACATATACTTTCTTTAATCATCCATACATATTCATATGTTGTATATATATATATATCATACACTTCCATCTTTCATATACATACCTTCCTTGTCAATACGTGCAATATCCGAAGATCGTTCACGTACCGACAAGCTTTCATTCACATACATAACATAATATCTATCACATAAATCATATATGGAATACACTTACCATTTAAGGTAAGTGTATTAACTATCACATCGAGTATGCACACAACCCCGAAAACATAACAAGGAAATGGGGCTAGAAACTCACCTGAACGCAGTTACGTTCACCGTTAATAGTTATTCCCTTTTTAGCTGTGCGTGACTAACTGTATAACAATTACACGTATCCATTATCTATTGCTACCCATATCGTATTTCTAGTTTAATTATATCCCACAACGAACGGGGGTCAGGGGGCTTCGCCCCTGGCAGCGGGGTTCTAGGGGCGGTAGCCCCTAGCGGGGTCCAAGGGGCAGAGGCCCTGGTTGGGGTTAACTCATTTGTTATAGTGAATTGCCTCTGATTCGTTATGTGATCTTCCTTAATTCGTTATCCTGATTCGTCCCTTATCATCATCTGATTCGACATTCCAATTCGTCATCTAAACATGACTTAATTCGTTATCTTAATCGTAACGAATTGGCGAGTAACGAATCACCTGATTCGTTATCTGTTTGTTATCCTATTTCGTTAGCCTAATTCTTTATCTTGACGTAACGAACTGATGAGCTAATTCGTTATCATGTCTTAACGAATGGTCGAACTACTTCGTTATCTGGGCATAACGAATTGATGAACTAATTCGTTATCTTACCATAACGAATTGCATCAGTCTTATCCAGACCTCGACCCACGGTCAAAGTTAAAATTGTCAAGAACACCATACAGTCAACATATCTTAGATCTGCAATTAAACCTTCGTTTCTTAACGAAACATCACGCTTCTGGTACCTTTGGATTAGCCATACCAGCGCCAACAAACCCTAGTTATCCATTCATTCAAATATCGGGTTTTAGAGGGTGCTATTTAGGCATCTATATTACGCGTTCTTTAGGCTAGCAATTAACCTACCAATCCTGAATGGTTTTCAGCAAGAATCATCACGTTAGATTCTTTTTTACCATATGTATACAGATCTAAGATTACCTAAATGAATCCAGACCTAAATGAACGATTTCTAATTATAAACGTACCTTAAACGAGTCGGTTGACGAACACGAGCTAGTCTTGATGTAGGTTCGGTTCGTTACAACGTTCCAGCACCAACAAGCTCGGGTTTTCGCTTTCGGATCTTGAGCCGGGATATAGGATAGTGTTAGTGTATGTTTTTTATGGTGTAGGCTATGGTGTAGAGATGGATAAATATGGAAAGGTTTAGGGTTTAAGGGGTATTTATACTCCCTTAAGCCCATGGACCTAAGGCCGATTCCATCTCTTATTCCATCTTTTAAAGTCCAAGCCCATCATCATATAGTTTATTTATCTAAACCGACATACGAAACTTTATTGAATAAACGAAATTTCATTTATTTATTATAATCAAAAGTAGGATGTTACAAGTCTTCCCTACTTAAAGAGGTTTCGTCCCCGAAACCTAACTATTACATAAACAAATTCGGGTAAACTTGCGCATCTCATCCTCAGCTTCCCATGTAGCATCTGAAACCTTGAGATGCTTCCATATCACTTTCACTAAAGGTACAACCTTTTGACGAAGTTGCTTTTACTTGTGGTCAACTATCTCGATCGGTTGCTCGATGTAATTCAACTGTTCATCAATCTCAATGTCCATTAATAGCACATGAGACGTGTCATCTGCCAGAAATGTTCTCAGATGATAAACATGGAAGGTTGAATGGATTCCTTCTAACTCTTCTGGCAAATCCAGCTTATAAGTCACTTCACCCACCCGATCTATAATTTTAAACAGTCCAATGTACCTCGGACTCAACTTCCCTCTATTTCTAAAATGGATAATTCCTTTCCAAGGCGAGACCTTGAGCATCACACTGTCACCAACGTTAAACTCAATCGGCCGTCGCCGCTTATTAGCATACGACTTCTGTTTTTCTTGAGCAGCTTTAATTTTGCCTTGATCTGATCAAACTTTGAAAAAGTTTCTTGCACAACTTCTAAACTTCCCATCTCCTTCTGACCAATCTCTCCCCAACATACCGGGGTTCTACATCGTCTACCATAAAGCATCTCAAACGGTGGCATACCAATACTTGAATGGTAGCTGTTGTTATAGGAAAACGCTGTCAGCGTTTAATTGTATACATCGTGTAAGTATGTAGGTAGCGTATGTATGCACAACGTATAAGTGTTACATCATGTATGTATGTATGTAGGCAATGTATGTATGTTCAGCGTATAAGTGTATACAACGTATATGTGTACAAGCCACGTATGTATGTGTACCGTATATGTATATATACAGTGTGTATGTATTGCATAACGTATATGTATGTATATGCCGTGTACATGTATGTGAATATGTATATAACGTATATGCATGTGTGTATGTCGTCTTCATGTATGTGTGATGTGTGAAAAGCTATATATATAAATATTAATAACTAATTCTCCCAATTCAAAACTAAGTATTAAATTTATAAAACCAAACAATCCTAACTAAGCTTCACACAAACAACAAGTATATCGGTCGCGTAGCAGTACCATCTAATGGAAGTCCGGATGTCGAACACAAAGACACGTGAGAACATATTAGATAATTAACCCTAATCTAAGTTCTGCCTAAATAATATATTTATTTATCTTAATTATTTAAAGTAACTTAACTAACGGTGAAACTTAACGGAACTAACGATAATAAGAAAACAAATCACCTAGGTAGGATGACTTAAGGGTCGTAAGATGACACGCATGCTAACACGTGGTTGAAACCAGAGTTCTCAAGATGAGCTAACATAGGTGAGGTCAAGGCACTAGGTCCATATGGTAAGTTTTACCAGAAAACCCAAACAATGTCCAGATAGCTTTTAATTCATGGTTGTTAATCTACGCACACTAATAACTCATCACTTGGTCCATGTCTAAGTTACATATCTCAATAAGGCTCGAGCTATTAATAAACTAGGAGAAGAGGGGTAGTTCAATACTAAGGACAAAATAACTCAACTTACAAACTTAACCTAGCCGACAATGGGAAAACCGCACGTGGTCTCGCAACGACTAACCCGGTCAACTAACTAGCAAGATAAGCCGACACCTAAGGTTTTGGTCCAACTCAAAGGTGGTAAACTCACTGACTTTAATGATCCAAGAAACACAAACCCTAATGGTATGCCTACCACAATCAATCAACACACAAAGTATTAACCGAAACATGCAATTAACGCTAACACGAAACTAATTCATGCAACAATCAACCACACGGGGCACATGCAACCTGAGATACATCTATGACAGTGGGTAAACATGGAATAATATCATAAAATTAACTTTACAATAGATAAACAATCAACCACTAGTTAAGCACTCTAAACTAGTTAATATAAACCGTTAAACATCAAACCTAAGTGATTCTACCCAATCTAGTCAATCATAATCAATGAACAGCAGATAATAATCATAATTAAGCTATAATAACCCAAACTTTTGTATTAGATAACAAACGAATAACCATAATTTTAATATAAATATTATTTTAAACTGTAAATGGTATAATTAATAATAATAATAATAACATCAACGGATGAGTGTTTTGAATAAAATATGAAATTTAAGAATTTGAGTTTGAGCAAGTTTACAACTTGTAACATTCCAGCGAAAACTTGAGCAACAAACAACTAACTTATTTAGGAATTTGATTGTGTTTATAACTTGTTTAATATATATAAACGATAAAGTTCCAATGAGATCGATTCATCAAACTTTAAATCTTAATCTCTCTCTGTACAACACCACTGTAACACCCCGACCAAAGGCGGATTATACATCGGGGCGCCACATATTGCTTCATTACTCGCGACACTATTGGTGTCAATATTTATTAATACACATTTTATCGCGCACGCGCAGCGGGGAAAATAAAGAACATAAATCAAACATAAATCAAACATAAATCAAACATAAATCAAACATAAATCAATATATTATAAATTATAACATTCAAACAACATTAACTTGTCTTGATACATTTTAATTCTAGGTCCAAAAGTAAAAACGTCCTACGTGTCCACAAGCTCCAAAACAGCTACTGCAAACCTGAACATGTGTTAAAATAAACGTCAAACACTTGCGTGTTGGTGAGAAATCAAGTTTAATACAATACATAGATAACAATAAATCTGCGCGCAACATGTGTATGTCTGGTTTTCAACAAGGGTGTAATCTGATCGGGACCAACTCTAAGAGACAAGACTGCCAGTGCTCACAATTGAGCTCACAAACAAGACTAACTGTGCAAGTGTAACAAAAGAGAAAATCATAAACGATAGTTCTCCCGTGTTCATCTAATGGTACCATGAAAACTGCGGAATAGACCGTCCATACGGTTAATGATCCACACATACAAATAAACAGCCAAGTCTACGTCCTCAACACATGGGATACTGCGCGACTAAAGTTCATAAACAAGTTTAAGACTCTAAGTTGTATGAACACATGAACATCCCAAAACATTAAAAGCAAAAAGGGATTAGATACGAGATAACTCACTTGAAAAACGATGCGGTGAAAGATATGCAAGAATCAACTCTTAAACAAGCAAAGTTAACCTATAATTAAGATTATTGTTTTAACGATCTGTTTTAAGTCTTGATAATAAGTTAGCATAATTAATAAGTAAATTATTATATAATATATATATATTACCGGAAAAGCAGGGCAGAACAGGGAGGAAGACGGAGGCAGAGAGGAAGACGGCAGAGAGAGCAAGGAGCAAGAGAACAGGAGAGATTAAGTGTTTGTGTGTGATGTGTTATGAAAATATTATTATTATATATAGGAAGACCCTAGGAGACACAAACCCTAGAAAAAAGGGGAAAAGATCTCAAAAAGTAAAAGAAAAGATATCAACGGTAAAAAGTTCTGAAAAGTAAAGATATCAAAAGATATGGCAGCTGCAGGGGGCAAGATAAAGCTGACAGGGAACAGTAAAAAGCATGGGCGGATCAGATAAAGGTGCTGGTCAAGCATGGCAAAAGCAGATCTCAAAAGATTATGTCAGTCACTTTATCTGTCAACCAATGGGGTTGGTGCGCATGCTGCGCCAAAAGTGGCTTTTCAGACATTAGATGGGTTAGGTCAACGGCTCAAAAGATAAGACAACACAAAAGCAAACGGCTAGATTTAAACAGAAGATACAAGGGTTAAGCGCGGGAAGGCTGAGTGCGCGAGCGCGAAGGCTGGCACAACAACCCTTAGCGCACTGCGGGAAGAATCACATCCTTAGCGTGCTGCGTGAAGAACTAGAATTCTAAGCGCATCGCGGGAAGAACATACATTCTTAGCGCATTGCGGGAAGAACATGCATTCTTAGCGCGCTGCGAGAAGAGTTCTCTTCACGCATCGCAGGAACAAGATGTCTTCACGCAGGCTTCCATGTAAGGAGTCTGGCGCGTGGAGCTGCAGACATCCTTAGGCGGAAAGAACCAAAGGACAAGCAAAGAGTTAGAGGGAAACAAGGCTTAAGGGCGGGACGGCGACAAGAGGGAAAAGAAGGCGGAATGAGAGAAGGAAGAGGGAGGGGACGGCGGAAAGAAAGAGAGAAAGAGGCGGGAAGGAAAATATATATTATTATTAAAAGTAAAATATAAGTATAAATATTAAATAATAAAAGAGAGATCGGGTCAGAGAAACGGGTACCTGGGTCGGGTCGGATCAGGGCAGATGTCACAGTCTCCCCTACTTTAAGAAATTTCGTCCCGAAATTTATCTCGAAGTAGGTTGCGCAGAGAACAGGTGCGGGTACTTGATCTTCATTTGATCTTCCCTTTCCCATGTAAACTCGGCTCCGCGCTTGGACTCCCAACGAACTTTCACGATAGGGATACGACTGCGCTTGGTTTGCTTAACCTCGCGATCCATAATCTCAACAGGCTTCTCAACGAAATGCATAGTTTCATCAACTTGAACTTCATCAAGTGGAATGTGAAGGTTCTCGTCAGCTAAACACTTCTTGAGATTGGATACATGGAACGTTGGATGCACATTACTGAGCGCGGGCGGCAGGTCAAGTCTGTAGGCAACTTTTCCCACACGCGCGAGAATCTTGAATGGACCAACATAACGAGGAGCAAGCTTACCCTTCTTCCCAAAGCGGACAACACCTTTCCAGGGCGACACTTTGAGGAGAACAAGATCACCAACTTGAAATTCGAGAGGCTTTCGCCTACGATCTGCGTAACTCTTCTGTCGGCTTCTGGCAGTCAGCAGATGATCACGGATCTTGGCGATTTTATCGGTTGTCTCTTGAACAAGTTCGGGTCCTGTGATTTGAGCTTCACCCACTTCGCTCCAACAAATCGGGGAGCGGCACTTACGACCGTAAAGTGCTTCAAATGGGGCCATACCGATACTGGAATGATAGCTGTTATTATAAGAGAACTCAATCAAAGGCAGGTGCGAATCCCAATTACCTCCAAAATCAAGAACACAAGATCGGAGCATGTCCTCAAGAGTTTGAATAGTTCGCTCAGACTGACCGTCAGTCTGAGGATGATATGCCGTACTCATGTCCAAGCGAGTTCCTAGCGCAGATTGGAGAGATTTCCAAAAGCGAGATATAAAACGGCCATCGCGATCGGATATGATGCTCAAAGGAGTACCATGGCGGCAGACAATTTCCTTGACATAAAGCTGCGCGAGATGCTCAACACGGTAGTTTTCACGAATGGGCAGAAAGTGAGCAGATTTAGTCAATCGATCCACTACTACCCAAATGCTATCATGTTTGCTTGCTGTCAAAGGTAACTTGGTAATAAAGTCCATCGCTACACATTCCCATTTCCACGTAGGAATTTCTGGTTGTTCGAGCAAACCAGATGGGCGTTGGTGTTCAGCTTTCACTTTAGAACAAGTCAGGCATTTAGCTACGAACACAGCAATATCCTTTTTCATACCGGGCCACCAATAAGTTATGCGCAAATCCTTGTACATCTTATCAGCGCCAGGATGAATAGAATACCGAGATTTGTGCGCTTCACTCAGGATATCAGCGCGAAGATTCTCATCAAAGGGGATCCAGATGCGATTAAGATAGCAGAGAATTCTACTCAGATTAGGGACAAAATGTGCTTCCGCGCCACACGCTAACTCGGCGCGAAGGTTACCATTACTGATGGATGCGCGCTGCGCGTCACGAATACGCGATTCAAGGTTGCTTTGAATCGGCGCGAAGTGAAGCTGGGTGCGCGGCAAGATACAGTTAAGTTGGCAGGGTTTTCGGCTGAGCGCATCGGCTACCACATTAGCCTTACCAGGATGATACCGGATCTCACAATCGTAATCGCTGATGAGTTCGTTCCATCGGCGTTGCCTCATGTTAAGTTCCTTTTGATCAAAGATATGCTGAAGGCTTTTATGGTCAGTGTAGAGGATACACTTAGTACCATAAAGGTAATGTCTCCAGATCTTCAAGGCAAAAACAACTGCACCAAGTTCGAGATCGTGAGTTGTATAATTCTTTTCATGAACCTTAAGTTGCCTCGATGCGTAAGCGATAACCTTGCCTCGTTGCATAAGAACACAACCAAGACCTTGGTTGGATGCATCGCAATACACGACAAAATCATCATTACCCTCAGGTAGCGCAAGAACAGGAGCTTTACACAACAAACGCTTGAGCGTCAGAAAGGCTTCTTCTTGCTTCGAGCCCCAAATATACGGTTTACCTTTGTGCGTCAGAGCTGTTAAAGGCAAAGCGATCTTCGAGAAGTTCGAAATAAAGCGCCGGTAATAACCAGCTAAGCCTAGAAAGGAACGGATCTCAGAAGGAGAGGATGGCGTAATCCAGTTCTTGATTGCTTCAATCTTGGATGGGTCGACATGAATACCCATCTTGTTTACAACATGACCAAGAAACTGTACTTCATCAGACCAAAATTCACACTTGGAAAGCTTAGCATAGAGCTGCTCGGTTCGAAGCTTCTGCAACACTAACCGAAGATGTTGCTCATGCTCGGCCTTGGTCTTAGAATACACCAGAACATCATCGATAAACACGATCACGAATTTATCCAAGAAAGGCCTACACACCCGATTCATAAGATCCATGAAAACGGCGGGTGCGTTGGTTAGACCGAAGGACATGACCAAGAATTCAAAATGGCCATAACGAGTTCGAAAAGCAGTCTTCGGAACATCTTCATCGTGGATGCGCAACTGGTGATAGCCAGAGCGGAGATCAATCTTCGAGAAACAAGAGGCACCTTGGAGTTGATCAAAGAGGTCGTCAATACGCGGTAAGGGATACCGGTTTTTAATGGTGAGTTTGTTCAACTCGCGGTAATCTATACACATGCGAAACGATCCATCTTTCTTTTTAACGAACAACACCGGAGCACCCCAGGGCGAAGAGCTAGGGCGAATGAATCCTTTAGCAGTCAACTCTTGAAGTTGGCTGGCCAATTCTTGCATCTCAGCGGGTGCAAGACGATAAGGAGATTTAGCTACGGGGGAAGCACCAGGGACAAGATCAATACGGAACTCGACTTCACGAGCGGGAGGGATACCAGGAAGATCATCAGGAAAAACTTCAGGAAAATCACGCACAACAGGGATATCGCGAAGCTTCTTCTCTTCAACAGGTTTAACCACATGGGCTAGAAATGCAATACACTTCTTCCGCAAGAGTCTTTGGGCTTCGGCGCAAGACATAAGTTTAAGACCACTGGAGGGTTTTTCGCCGTAGATGTGAAGATCACCATTTTCTCGAGGTATGCGAATCAATTTCTTGGCGCAAATAACTTCGGCGCGATTATGCGAGAGCCAGTCCATACCAATAATAACATCAAAGCTTCCAAGAGGCATAGGGATGAGGTCGATCAGAAAATCGTTTTCGTTAAGATTAAGCGTACAATCTTTAATCACTGAGTTAATTAAAATAATTTCACCATTAGCCAATTCAACTGAAAAATCTTCTTTTAAATCGTTGCGCGGTCGCGCAAGCTTCTGCTCGAAGGCGCGAGAGATAAAGCTTCGATCGGCGCCAGTATCAAAAAGTACAGAAGCATAAAATCCGTTAAGTAAAAATGTACCATTAACTACGTCATTATTCGCTTGCGCTTGGTGCGCGGTTATGTTAAAAGCTCGTCCACGCGTCACTTGGTTCGAAATCTGGTTCACCGGATTCGCTTGTGTGATTTGCACTTGCAGTCTCGGGCACGCGTTCCGGAAATGACTGGGATCACCGCAGTTAAAGCACGATCTGGGTCGTGGGTTTTGGTAGATTGATTGTGGGTTCTGCGGGTAGACTGGTGGTGTTGGCGCAATTGGATTTGCGGGAAGGACTCTACAGTTTTCAGCAGTGTGACCAGTACGGCCACATCGGGTACAAAGTCGACACGGGGTTTGGGTTGGGTGGTGAAATCTACAGGTTGGGCAAAAGGGATGGTTTCCTGTGTAAGGTTTCTTAGGAGGCGGGGCAGGGAGTGCTGGATTGGTTAAGGCATAGTTATGGACTACAGGAGGTGCTGGGTAGGTTGACAGTGGGTTAGGCGCGTAAACTGGGGGTTGGTAAACGGGTTGCTGGACAATGGGCGGGTTGGTAAGCGCATAGGCCTTGCGCCTGCGCTTGAGGTTGTTACGGTTTGAGGGTTCTGGTTTGGTTTCTGCGGGTTCAGGGACAGTTTTGGTGGTTTTGGTCTTCTCAGTTCCCCGCAGGAACAGAGTTCCTGCTCTGACATGGTTGTCGCTGAGCACAGCGGCCAACTCAATGGCGTCAGAGAGGGTAACTGGGTTTCTGGCCCATACAGAATCTTGAATTTCCATGGGGAGACCCCCAAGGAATTTCTCGATTGCTCGGCGTGAAGGGGTAACAAGGTGAGGGACCAGTAAGCTTAGCTCGTGGAAGCGCGTCGCGTACTCGCGCGCTTCACCGCTGTATTGCTTCAAGTTCCAGAATTCTTCCTCCAGGCGCTTAATTTCGTTGGGAGGGCAGAATTCTCGCGTAAGAATCTCCTTGAATTCCTCCCATGTCATGCTAGAAGCAGCCTCTGCGCCACGCGCATGAGCTACTCCATTCCACCATGTAAGCGCTCTGGATTCCAGGACACTGGAAGCATATAGGGTTCGTCTTTCTGAGGGGCATTGGGTGTGGAGGAAAGTGTTTTCTATCTTCTCGAGCCACTGGAGCATCACGGTGGCTCCTTCAAGACCTGTGAACTTTGGAGGGTTACCCGCGTTAAAGGACTTAATGTTATAACTCGAAGTATTGGTATTGTTTTGGCTCAAAGCTTGGGCTATTGCGGCGGCCATTTCCTGGGAACGTTGCTGTCTACGCATGCGCGAGGCTTCTCTTCTCTGAAATCGGCGAGATAGCGGAGGCATTCTATAAAAGTTTTAATTTTAGTTAATATCTTGGTTTTTATCGCAAAGTTTTAATCTTACAAAGCTTGGTTTCGCAGAGTTAGATACTATCAAAAGTTAAAGTAAAATAAATGACCCAAAATGCAGACTTAATAAAGGTAACAAATTCGAATCAGAAATCGACAATTCATGTATCACCATGACTTTCCGAATTCCCAATTTAAAATATACGAGTAAACGAGTATTGGAGATTGACGATTCATGTATCACCATGACTTTCCAATCTTCAATATAAAATATACAAGAAAATGAGTATTGGAGGTTGACAATTCATGTATCACCATGACTTTTCAAGTCTCCAACCTCAGAACATAATCGTAAATGGAAATTGAAAATCAACTATTCATGTATCACCATGACTTTTCGGATTTTCAATCCCAACAAACGAATATGTAAGTAAAATCAATAAAAATCGAAATTCACAAAAATCGAAATATCGCGGAATAAAACATAAAATCATATACTGCGCAAGTGCGAGCATATTCATAAATAACGAGTAATTAACAATAAGCGCGCAAACATGAGATTTCTCTCATGCGCGAGAAGGGACTCTTAGGTATTCTAGGCCGTTACGTCTAACCACCTATCCTAAAGTCAACGAGCTCTGATACCAATCTGTAACACCCCGACCAAAGGCGGATTATACATCGGGGCGCCACATATTGCTTCATTACTCGCGACACTATTGGTGTCAATATTTATTAATACACATTTTATCGCGCACGCGCAGCGGGGAAAATAAAGAACATAAATCAAACATAAATCAAACATAAATCAAACATAAATCAAACATAAATCAATATATTATAAATTATAACATTCAAACAACATTAACTTGTCTTGATACATTTTAATTCTAGGTCCAAAAGTAAAAACGTCCTACGTGTCCACAAGCTCCAAAACAGCTACTGCAAACCTGAACATGTGTTAAAATAAACGTCAAACACTTGCGTGTTGGTGAGAAATCAAGTTTAATACAATACATAGATAACAATAAATCTGCGCGCAACATGTGTATGTCTGGTTTTCAACAAGGGTGTAATCTGATCGGGACCAACTCTAAGAGACAAGACTGCCAGTGCTCACAATTGAGCTCACAAACAAGACTAACTGTGCAAGTGTAACAAAAGAGAAAATCATAAACGATAGTTCTCCCGTGTTCATCTAATGGTACCATGAAAACTGCGGAATAGACCGTCCATACGGTTAATGATCCACACATACAAATAAACAGCCAAGTCTACGTCCTCAACACATGGGATACTGCGCGACTAAAGTTCATAAACAAGTTTAAGACTCTAAGTTGTATGAACACATGAACATCCCAAAACATTAAAAGCAAAAAGGGATTAGATACGAGATAACTCACTTGAAAAACGATGCGGTGAAAGATATGCAAGAATCAACTCTTAAACAAGCAAAGTTAACCTATAATTAAGATTATTGTTTTAACGATCTGTTTTAAGTCTTGATAATAAGTTAGCATAATTAATAAGTAAATTATTATATAATATATATATATTACCGGAAAAGCAGGGCAGAACAGGGAGGAAGACGGAGGCAGAGAGGAAGACGGCAGAGAGAGCAAGGAGCAAGAGAACAGGAGAGATTAAGTGTTTGTGTGTGATGTGTTATGAAAATATTATTATTATATATAGGAAGACCCTAGGAGACACAAACCCTAGAAAAAAGGGGAAAAGATCTCAAAAAGTAAAAGAAAAGATATCAACGGTAAAAAGTTCTGAAAAGTAAAGATATCAAAAGATATGGCAGCTGCAGGGGGCAAGATAAAGCTGACAGGGAACAGTAAAAAGCATGGGCGGATCAGATAAAGGTGCTGGTCAAGCATGGCAAAAGCAGATCTCAAAAGATTATGTCAGTCACTTTATCTGTCAACCAATGGGGTTGGTGCGCATGCTGCGCCAAAAGTGGCTTTTCAGACATTAGATGGGTTAGGTCAACGGCTCAAAAGATAAGACAACACAAAAGCAAACGGCTAGATTTAAACAGAAGATACAAGGGTTAAGCGCGGGAAGGCTGAGTGCGCGAGCGCGAAGGCTGGCACAACAACCCTTAGCGCACTGCGGGAAGAATCACATCCTTAGCGTGCTGCGTGAAGAACTAGAATTCTAAGCGCATCGCGGGAAGAACATACATTCTTAGCGCATTGCGGGAAGAACATGCATTCTTAGCGCGCTGCGAGAAGAGTTCTCTTCACGCATCGCAGGAACAAGATGTCTTCACGCAGGCTTCCATGTAAGGAGTCTGGCGCGTGGAGCTGCAGACATCCTTAGGCGGAAAGAACCAAAGGACAAGCAAAGAGTTAGAGGGAAACAAGGCTTAAGGGCGGGACGGCGACAAGAGGGAAAAGAAGGCGGAATGAGAGAAGGAAGAGGGAGGGGACGGCGGAAAGAAAGAGAGAAAGAGGCGGGAAGGAAAATATATATTATTATTAAAAGTAAAATATAAGTATAAATATTAAATAATAAAAGAGAGATCGGGTCAGAGAAACGGGTACCTGGGTCGGGTCGGATCAGGGCAGATGTCACAACCACAACCCCGCCGGTTGCCGTCATCACCTCCGCCACCGTAGCAGTCGCTTTTGTTTGCCGCCAAGACCACCCGCTTTGTGAATTCGCCAGAAAACTGCACCACCACCGTTCCGTTACCGCCCCCTCCTCGCCATCACCCTCTGTGCTTCCGTATTAAACCGCCCCTGTTGCCGCCGTCACCGACGCCGCCATAGCCATACGCCGCTGCTCTCCGCCACCCTTGTTTAGTCCGCGTGAAGCCTCAGCGCTGTAATCCGTTTCCATCGAAGGTAACCCCATATGGATTTATGATGTCTGTTTCATTCTATCGATTTTAACAAAGGGTAGGATTAACAAGTCTTAGCTAGTGGAGTTTAAAGATGAAGGTAAAACGTATGCTTAAAAATTTTCAGAACCAAACTCCTGGCCACGTATTACATACTAACCATTGTTATTGAAAACACCTCCATGGCACCATGAATTCACACGTAACTTGATCTTAATTTTGCATGGCACCTTGTTTTTGAAACCCAATATCCAACTACAAATTTTAAAACGTTATTTAATTAATTATTTATTTATTTTTTTGTTAACTACTTGTGATCCAAAGGTATTGGTGACTAAATTATATAAATAAAAATGTAATTATCTGTTTGAGTTATGTTGAAAAGTTTGTAACATGAGGTTTAGTAGTTTTAATATATATAAATGAAATTCACGTAAACAGTTTTATGAATATTAAATAACTATTAAAGCATGTAGTATATATTACTGAAAACTGGGAAAAGGTAATTATAATAAGACAATTATATATATACGTATATAAAGGACATCACCAAATAAATAAAGAGTACATGGATATCAAAACATAATCTAAATTACAATAAAATTGTAGGTCCTCGTGAAGTTTAATTCAAGCTTAATTCTTATTATAGTTATCGCCATTCGCTTATAAGGTACGGTTTCTGATTTCGTTCATTCGTAGTATTAATTATATTTCGTTACTTCCTAGTACGGATTCTGTTTCTTGTTACTTCATAGTACGGTTTCTGTTTTTGTTACTCTTAGTATTAATTATATTCTGTTACTTGGTAGTACGGTTTCTGGTTTCTTTCTCTAATAGTATTAATTATATTCCGTTACTTCGTAGTGCGGCTTTTGTTCTCGTTTACTAATAGTATTGAATCTATTCCGTTACTTTGTAGTACGGATTTTCGTTACGTGTCGGTTATATTTTGAGTTCAGTTATTTTATATAATATATTTTAGTTATATGTTTTAGTTTTAGTACTCTGTTACCCGAGCATTTCTGACTTGTCGTTGGGGCGTCAACGACATGGCACTTATCGTGACAGTGCGTAATCAAAGTTCACGGCGTCTCTGAAAGTACTCATGTAGTACCTTGGCCACTTAGAGGCGTATAGATCGATCTTAGCTCCGACTCCTGACTCCTGACTCCTGACTCCTGACATGGCACTTATCGTGACAGTGCGTAATCAAAGTTCACGGCGTCTCTGAAAGTACTCATGTAGTACCTTGGCCACTTAGAGGCGTATAAATCGATCTTAGCTCCGACTCCTAACTCCTGACTCCTGACTTCTGTTTGAGATGGAACAATGTGTGCACGCCACCCACACCGTCTCTTTGGTGCATGCACTAGCTAGCTGTGTACCCCTCTGTTTAGGCTCTGGGTGCTTCCGTATTACACGACCTATTTATTTTAACATCATCGTCGTGTATTTTAGTAATTATATTTTGTTTCGCTATATTTCTGGTCCGTTTTGATATGTGTATATGCATTTGATTAAATTTGAGTATATTCAGATTTCGCCCCGATCGTGTATCGGATTATGTTTCGCATTAAATTATAGTTCAGTTAAATGTTACACGTTATATGTTACTCGTCACACATTATATGTTACAAGTTATATGTTTCTGGCTCTGGGTGTTTTTGTTATAGTTCTGATATATTTCCGCATGCGTTTGACCATGTTCTGGCCAAGTGTCGGATCATACATCCAAATTTTATTAAGTATATGTTTAGGTAAAAAAAGGTTGGTTTCGAGTTTGAATTGAAGTTCGTATATTTATTCTCTTACGTCTGTCCTTACCTATACTATTGTTCTTTCCGTTACTGGGCAATTTTTGGCTCAGCCGTGTTTTCTTGTTTTGTTTTTCTTATTTTGTTTTCAGGTAATCCGGGATTCTGGGAATTTAGTGATGAGAGATAAAAAAATGAAGTTCAAGCTTCTAAAAGTTAATTCATTTTGTTTAATAATATGACGTAGGTTGCATTAATTTTTGTTGTATTTTGGATTGTGGCGTTGATTTGATATCTGTAATAGTAACACGTTAGCCTGTTCCGGGTTGGGGTGTTACAGTTATGGTATCAGAGCTCAGGCTCTTTCCTGTAGAAAACTTATACAATAAATAATTAATCATGTGAGTTAATGGGTAGACGTCGGGTTAGGATTCCTCTTTTCGTTCTCCGCGTATTCCGTAAATCTTTATCTTTCAGCTCATACGCTACCTTACTTCCAGATGCCTCCTAGAAGACGTGTGAATCGCCAAAACGAGAATGATGCTGGAAACGACCCTCTTCTTGCGACCCTTGTTACTAACGCCGTCAATGCAGCTATTGCGAAAATTGTCCCTAACATCATACAACAGTTGCAGCAAAATAATGCCGGTGGCAACAATGCCGGTGGGAACAACGCCGGTGGCAACAACGCTGGAGGCAACAATCCCCCTGTTGGTATTCATGTCTGGCTTGAGCGTTTTCAAAAGCAAAAGCCAAAATCCTTTAGTACTGCTAGTTCTCCAGTAGAAGCTGAAAACTGGATCGCGCACATCGAGAAACTGTTTGAAGTGCTGGGTGTTGAAGATGTGTTTAAGGTTCGGTTAGCTACTTACAAGCTCGAAGATGACGCTCACAGATGGTGGAAGACACTGAAAGCTGCACGTGGTGGAGACAATTATGCTGCTACACTTCCTTGGAATGAATTCCGTACTTTGTTTTACCAACAATATTTCACTGATGCTGATCGCAGTGAATATTTGAGAGAATATTCTTCAATTATTCAGGCTAATGATGAGCCCATCGTTGAGTTTAAAAATCGTTTCAGTCGATTGGTTAGTTTTCTTGGCCCAACTGTAGGCACGCAAGAACAACAGACCAACCATTTCAAGTGGGCCATTTGTGACCGAGATAGGAAGTTTATCTTGAACCTCCGTTTTAATGACATAAATGAGATAGTTGATGCGGTTAAGAACCTTGATAATGATAAGAAACACCGCCAGAAGTCTTTTGATGAAAGTCGTAAGCGGCCAAGAGAAAATAATCAGGGTCAATCTTCTTCTCAGGTTGGAACCGAACAGTCCCTTGTACCCCGAGACCGTAGACAGCGTACTGATGGGAATTTCAACAATCAGCCACGAAATGGGAGAAATCAAAATCAGAATCATAGGACCGCACAGAATAATATGCAACAACATCATAACCCCACCAGAGCTCAACCACTTAATCAACAAAACCGAAATACTCCTCTGTGTGGCACGTGTGGGAAACGTCATGGAGGTGCTTGTCGTCGAGCTGAAGGTCGTTGTTTTAGATGCGGAGATGCAGGACACATGATCAGAGACTGCCCTCAGCGGGACCCTAGAGCTAATAATGGAGAAAACGCTAGACCTGCGCAAAAAGATTAGTTCTGGGGAAATTGAAGCCATGAACCGTTTTGATTATCCGTATTTGTTTTCGTTTTAGTACCCCGTATTTCAGTTTATTTGGGTTTGATTTCGTGCGAATTTGGATTTTGTTAAGTTTCACACTCTGTTTATCTGTCATGTTAGAAGACTCTTATGTTTGGTATGTTTGAAGTTTAGCATATTTGGGTCGTGTTTCGTATCATTTATGTCAAGACTTTGACATCATTTTTTTTAGTATATCAACACGTCAATTTTTTTTTATATAAGTTTAGTCTTTAAGATGTGTAATGGAAGGACCGTTAGGACACACTCGTAAGGTAAATTGATGATTATGGTCGCGAACGTAACCATGAATTTACAGGTATGTATGTGTGCTACTAAAATCCATTTTGCAGCTTAATGTTCCTCTAATATTTAGATACGACATTGTCTTAAGTTTTCGCTATTATCTGCTAGTGTTACGTGTCTTTTATTATATATTTATTTATTTTTATATCAGTGTAGAAATGCATGTTAATATTCAAAATATGTTTTTGAAAATTTACGTTTTAAGTCTTGATTTTTTTTTAGTATTCCATTAGTTATCACTTTTTATTTCCACTTATAGGTCACATGTTTCAGTTATCTGTCTTTCGTTTTGGTTATTAGTTACACAATTTAGTCATAGGCTTTAGCTCATCAAAATTTATTTATTTTAGTTATTAGTTATCCACTATGTTATATGTAATTCTGTGTTCAAATGAAATTTTTGATTTCCGTTTATAAGAACTAGTATTATCCGATACAAGTTTTAGGTTACCCATAGTTTCGTTCAATATCATCATGGCAACGAGTCAGCTATTTCAGTTTGGATGGTTTTGATTTCATATTAATTCTGTTTTATATGTCCTAATATTTGTTTCCAAGACTTTGCAATTGTCATGTCTGAATTTATGAAAGTTTTAAGTTTGTTTCGTTTCCGTGATATCCGAAAGTATGTGTCACCGTCTTACAATTTCGAGGACGAAATTTTTTTTTAGGGGAGTATAATTATAATAACCCAAACTTTTGTATTAGATAACAAACGAATAACCATAATTTTAATATAAATATTATTTTAAACTGTAAATGGTATAATTAATAATAATAATAATAACATCAACGGATGAGTGTTTTGAATAAAATATGAAATTTAAGAATTTGAGTTTGAGCAAGTTTACAACTTGTAACATTCCAGCGAAAACTTGAGCAACAAACAACTAACTTATTTAGGAATTTGATTGTGTTTATAACTTGTTTAATATATATAAACGATAAAGTTCCAATGAGATCGATTCATCAAACTTTAAATCTTAATCTCTCTCTGTACAACACCACAACCCCGCCGGTTGCCGTCATCACCTCCGCCACCGTAGCAGTCGCTTTTGTTTGCCGCCAAGACCACCCGCTTTGTGAATTCGCCAGAAAACTGCACCACCACCGTTCCGTTACCGCCCCCTCCTCGCCATCACCCTCTGTGCTTCCGTATTAAACCGCCCCTGTTGCCGCCGTCACCGACGCCGCCATAGCCATACGCCGCTGCTCTCCGCCACCCTTGTTTAGTCCGCGTGAAGCCTCAGCACTGTAATCCGTTTCCATCGAAGGTAACCCCATATGGATTTATGATGTCTGTTTCATTCTATCGATTTTAACAAAGGGTAGGATTAACAAGTCTTAGCTAGTGGAGTTTAAAGATGAAGGTAAAACGTATGCTTAAAAATTTTCAGAACCAAACTCCTGGCCACGTATTACATACTAACCATTGTTATTGAAAACACCTCCATGGCACCATGAATTCACACGTAACTTGATCTTAATTTTGCATGGCACCTTGTTTTTGAAACCCAATATCCAACTACAAATTTTAAAACGTTATTTAATTAATTATTTATTTATTTTTTTGTTAACTACTTGTGATCCAAAGGTATTGGTGACTAAATTATATAAATAAAAATGTAATTATCTGTTTGAGTTATGTTGAAAAGTTTGTAACATGAGGTTTAGTAGTTTTAATATATATAAATGAAATTCACGTAAACAGTTTTATGAATATTAAATAACTATTAAAGCATGTAGTATATATTACTGAAAACTGGGAAAAGGTAATTATAATAAGACAATTATATATATACGTATATAAAGGACATCACCAAATAAATAAAGAGTACATGGATATCAAAACATAATCTAAATTACAATAAAATTGTAGGTCCTCGTGAAGTTTAATTCAAGCTTAATTCTTATTATAGTTATCGCCATTCGCTTATAAGGTACGGTTTCTGATTTCGTTCATTCGTAGTATTAATTATATTTCGTTACTTCCTAGTACGGATTCTGTTTCTTGTTACTTCATAGTACGGTTTCTGTTTTTGTTACTCTTAGTATTAATTATATTCTGTTACTTGGTAGTACGGTTTCTGGTTTCTTTCTCTAATAGTATTAATTATATTCCGTTACTTCGTAGTGCGGCTTTTGTTCTCGTTTACTAATAGTATTGAATCTATTCCGTTACTTTGTAGTACGGATTTTCGTTACGTGTCGGTTATATTTTGAGTTCAGTTATTTTATATAATATATTTTAGTTATATGTTTTAGTTTTAGTACTCTGTTACCCGAGCATTTCTGACTTGTCGTTGGGGCGTCAACGACATGGCACTTATCGTGACAGTGCGTAATCAAAGTTCACGGCGTCTCTGAAAGTACTCATGTAGTACCTTGGCCACTTAGAGGCGTATAGATCGATCTTAGCTCCGACTCCTGACTCCTGACTCCTGACATGGCACTTATCGTGACAGTGCGTAATCAAAGTTCACGGCGTCTCTGAAAGTACTCATGTAGTACCTTGGCCACTTAGAGGCGTATAGATCGATCTTAGCTCCGACTCCTGACTCCTGACTCCTGACTTCTGTTTGAGATGGAACAATGTGTGCACGCCACCCACACCGTCTCTTTGGTGCATGGACTAGCTAGCTGTGTACCCCTCTGTTTAGGCTCTGGGTGCTTCCGTATTACACGACCTATTTATTTTAACATCATCGTCGTGTATTTTAGTAATTATATTTTGTTTCGCTATATTTCTGGTCCGTTTTGATATGTGTAAATGCATTTGATTAAATTTGAGTATATTCAGATTTCGTCCCGATCGTGTATCGGATTATGTTTCGCATTAAATTATAGTTCAGTTAAATGTTACACGTTATATGTTACTCGTCACACATTATATGTTACAAGTTATATGTTTCTGGCTCTGGGTGTTTTTGTTATAGTTCTGATATATTTCCGCATGCGTTTGACCATGTTCTGGCCAAGTGTCGGATCATACATCCAAATTTTATTAAGTATATGTTTAGGTAAAAAAAGGTTGGTTTCGAGTTTGAATTGAAGTTCGTATATTTATTCTCTTACGTCTGTCCTTACCTATACTATTGTTCTTTCCGTTACTGGGCAATTTTTGGCTCAGCCGTGTTTTCTTGTTTTGTTTTTCTTATTTTGTTTTCAGGTAATCCGGGATTCTGGGAATTTAGTGATGAGAGATAAAAAAATGAAGTTCAAGCTTCTAAAAGTTAATTCATTTTGTTTAATAATATGACGTAGGTTGCATTAATTTTTGTTGTATTTTGGATTGTGGCGTTGATTTGATATCTGTAATAGTAACACGTTAGCCTGTTCCGGGTTGGGGTGTTACATAAGCTCAAAGTATCCATTACAAACCGATTGGAACTTGTTTCAAAGTCTAAAACTCAAAAACAAACTCACAAACGTTAAAATAAGCAAAACCGACAACCGGTTGATGAAACTCCGATCCTGGAAGCTCCTCTTCTTCATTTCTTCGTCCCTCAGGCTCTCTTGGTGGCTGGAATGTTATATATTTCGTTCATAGGGTTTATATATATATATATATATATATATATATATATATATATATATATATGCTATAAACTTGTTAAACAAGCTAAAACAACCCTAATCTGGTCCAACCAGCCCACTACAGGACAAAATAGATAGGCTGCATGAAATCAGGTGATATGGGACACCTCTAGGGCGCCGCGCCATGTGACCACCAAGGCCTAGGTATCCGCACGACGTGGGGAGCACCCCCGGGGTCCGGTTTTCGACTTCTGACTCGTTTAAACTTCGTATGTGCATACCGGCTTCATCCGATCTTCGTCTTAGCTGATTTTTTCATCATTTAACTCGTTTCCTCACTTTCTTAAACATGATCCTACATCAAACATAAATATTTAAGAACATGCATTCACAACTTGATACTCGTTAACCTTTAAGCATAAAACAAACTTGAAATCGAGATATTTTTCTAAATATTTTGCAACACATCAATGTGTATATGTATATAGTGTGTATGGATATGCCGTATATGTATATGTATAACGTGTATCTAGGTATGATGTGTATGTGTTTTCATATGTATGTATAACGTGTATGTACGTATGCTGAATATGTATGTACAACGTATGTGTTTGTATGACATATATGTATCTAAACAAAAATATAGACTTATACGATATATACGCTTAGAACAAGGAACCGCTTAATAATGAAAGGTAACGTTTAAAGCGGGAAATGACCTAGACATATGATATATATATATATATATAAGAATAGTTAAGTGATGTTTGTTAATTGATACACAGTTAGCCGTGCACAGCTCAAGAAGGGCATTACCGTAAATTCAGAAAGAAATCGTTTACAGGTGATTTTCTAGCCCCATTTCCTTATTATGTTTTCGGGGCTGTGTGGATAATCGATGTGAATAGTTAATACACTTATCGTAAGTGGTAAGTGTATGGTATGTGATTGTTCAGAAATGTGATAGTATGGATAATGTATGAATGATACATGAACGATAAAGAAAAGGTTAATAGTATGCATAAAGTTATATAAATAAATATATGTAAGGAAAGGTATGTATGATGGTGAGATGAAGTGTTGTATGGTTAAGAAGGGAACAGACCCTAATAATATATGTAAGTGTAGGGAACATACCCTAATTATATATGCGAATGTAGGGAACATACCCTAATAATATTTGCGAATATAGAGAATAGACCATAATAATATCCGCGAATGTAGGGAACATACCCTAATAATATCTACGAAGATTGTATGGAGAAATACTCTTTATAATATAAGAATAGTTATGAATGTACTGTGAATGTCAAAGAAAGAAAGTATGAAGGAAGGAAAGTACGTATGTAAGTATGAAAGAAAGGTATCAGGCTAAGTATGCAATATGTATCTACGGATACATATGAAAGTAAGTAGGTGAATGTAGTGTGTGTTGCTTGATTAACTAGAACTCACTCAGCGTAGCTGACTTTTAGTATGCACGCAGGTAAATAGATTAAAGCAGCTAGCTTGAGGGAGACACATGGCATTATCTGAAGAGGTTGGCATCTAAAGAAGAATTGTCATGATGTTTTAATACTATGTTTTATGTTATGTTTAAAGACAAGATTTGAAAGTTTTGTATCGGATGGTTGACTCTTATTATTCCGCGAAAAGTTTTTAATTAACTTTGATATTTAGAATTGTCTTTATGAGTAAATCCAACGTCCAAGTAGGGCACCGGGACCTGGGCCTTACTGTAACAACTCGGACTTTTTCGAATTAATATTTTTATTGATACCCGACCCGTTTCAACGTTCGGGTAATTTTATTAAATAAATTATCGCGTTAATCAAGAGATTAATTATTATATTATGGTTTAATTAATTATAAACAATATAATTACAACTTTCAATTTATTGCAAAAACTACCCTAAATTAAACTATTATCTACTTTTGTTTCCCCCTTATTTTGTAAGGACTAAAATGCAATTATACATATATATATATATTATTCAAATCTGACCCGTTTACCCAAGATTCGATTATGATACCCGTTTATTCAAAATCGTAGCTTGGACAACATTTTTCGTAACAAATATGGTAATTGAACCAAAACCGTGTTATACCTTCCTATTGCGGCTTACCAACGTCCTATTTTGGTTAAATCAATCAAATTTGATCCGTATTTCGTTATTTACTTAGCCGACACTAACTAGAATTCGATAGGCATATAAACGTTTATAATAAGCCAATTTAACTTGCAGACACGATCCTCAATCCATTCTTGTCCTTAGCCCTATACCTAATTATATTAACAATCCTCGTAGTATCGCGTTCTGGGACTCGCTTAGGCCGGTCCTGTCGTTCGTCATTAACCCATCATCAAGCATCCTCTAAGGTAATTAATTGTATCACTGTGTTCGTCGTCATTCACTCTTCGTTAGCCCTAACCTTAATTGATCAAACGTTTAATGGTTTGATCAATTGAAGGTTCTAGGGTTCATATACCTGATTGGGTCTGCGTCTGTGCACTTTTATTTAATAGTTTCTGGATTTTAATCAATTGTCACCTTAGCTCAATTAGCTAGGGTGGAGTGTGTTAAGGCGCTGTGTGGCTGGGGGCGCGGGTTCGAGTCACCCCTAGCCTGGTTTTGTATTATTTTGGTGATAACTCATTGAATTAATATATTTAACCATCTAAATTATTTCATATATATAACAAATATACTAATGAATCAATATTTTTGCAAGAATCGTCATATTAACTTGTCTTTTTTTTTCGAGCTTTGGTTAAAAACGATATATATATGTGTATATATATATGTTAGTTTATTAAAAAGTGTTTACGTTTTTATAATATTAATAAGGTTTTAATATTTGAAAAGGGCTTTTGTATTAAATATTTAAAACGGGTTTTAATTTAGAATTCACCTCGTTAATTTAAGTTCAAGTGTTTTAAAAAAGATAATAATTTAATATAAATATTTTTATTGTTTATCTATTAGTTACAATATTAATGAAATATTTATTAATAATAAAAAACATATGTAAATACATTAAACGCATCTTTAGTTTAAAATAATCTTTTAAAAACTCCTTTATATAATGTTTTCGAAATTTATAATTATTTAGTTAAGTATTTTATTTATAATTTTATAATTAAAATATGTTATTTACTATAAACCTTTGATAAATAAAAGTGATAATAAAATATAATCTATTAATATTAAACTTACGTTAGAATGCACTCGATCATCGAATCCCGAACCTTTTTATCTGATCTTAGTTCTGTTATTCAAATTATACTTATGTTCCTCAATTATCTGTTACTAGGACATCTCGTCGGTGTTTCTCGAAGAGCTTAATCAATTACCCACATTCTTATTATTATCTTATTCGTCTTTGCTTGTCTGCTAAGGTGAGTACCACATTCCCCCATTTTACTTCCTTTTCCACGTTCTGGGACATATGCGGAAATTATATTTCTTATATTTACTTATACTCAAAACTGCAACTATTGCCTTATGTGTTAACAACTTATACCTTTTATGTGTTTACTTGCTTTATATGCTTCCGCATTCGGAGAGGTCCAGCATAATGTCAGAATAGTATGATCATACACCAGTCGTTAGTCTTTGTGCTTCTCGACATCTCAGTTATACTTGCTCATTTTGTTAATTTGTTATTCTCAAATGACTTGTTGCAATTACTTAATATTATATATACAATATCTACATTTAAACTGGTGTGTTGCCCACTCAACATGTGTTGTTGACAAAATTCTATTTTATACGCATATGAAGGTTATCATAGAAATTTAATGCAGGTTGGTGAAGACCTAGTGAAGAATTTAAGTGAGAGAATAATTAATCAAGATCATTTTTTATATAAGTTGTAATGTTGTATGATTATGGATTATGTGTTGTTTGTATTTGATTTATTTGAAAACTTAATTTAATTAATAGATATTGTCATTTTAATAATGCATGGTAGTAACCTTTGAAAAGCTGTGAGAAATTAGTTCACGCCCCTGCATTTCCGCCGTAGGTTGGGGTGTGACACTTACAAGTTGGTATCAGGGCATAATTTTGAGTGAATTAAGCATCCTACATGCTTAGACTCGGACAGAGAATGAGACTTGATTAAGAAAAGAAAGAAGATGCTTGTTTAAGAAAGCCATGTGTCACTCAAGCAAGATAAGTAAAGGTAAAGTACATGATTAATTTTGTGTATAATGTAAGAGTATGTAAGAAAGTTATCTTAATTGCTAGGGATAGGATTATTTGATTGTTTGTGGATTGTGATTGATTGTTTAAACCGTTTAAGTAGAACCTAGCACAAGTGGACTCACAACGGGAAGTGTATAGGACATTAGGACACGGAAAGTAATATGATCAGCTAATCACAGATGGCCACTGTTATTATCTGTTAGCCTTACTATCCTTGTACTAAATAGTTGATTGAGTGATAACGTTTATGTTTCTTTATTGAATACGAATGGCTGAAGCAAGAAATATTGTTAGCCAAGGAGGTCGTACGAGACGCCGCGGTAGGCTCCGTATTGTCTGAGAAATTTCTGCAAAACCAGTTACTAATGCACGAGAGGAAAGGAGTGAAACTCAGCTAGGACCAAACAAAAATGAAGGGTATTAACTGGATCATGCTGTTCAAGCCGCCATTGCTCAAGCTGTAGCGGTTGCAGTGAAGATTTTGCATCCTAGCAAGTCTGCTGAAGCGAAACGAGGACCGCTGAAAGGACCGGGGCGAATGGTAAGAATGATGATGAGAGAGAAAAAGGTGACTCGAGTGAGGTTAGGTATGTTAAAGTTGATGAAAGAAAGAGAGGCCGAGGTGGGTGTAACTACAAGTCGTTAAAAGGTTGCGACCCGCCAAAGCTGACTGATTTAGGGGATGTAACCGCTACTCTCCAAGGGATAACCGCAATAGGCAGGGTTATTCGAATCAGCGAGTGTCGTCCTGATCAAACGGTGGGTTATGTCACCCAGTCGTTTGGTGATGAGGCTATGTTTTGGTGGGAAACTGTGGAACAGAGAAAGACCCGGGAAGAGATTAAGGCTATGAGATGGGATGACCTAAAGGAGTTGGTGATGTAGCGGTTTTATGCCGACGCTGAGGTAGAGAGGGCTGAGATGAAGTTTCTAAATCTGAAGGCAGGAAAGATGACACACCGTGAATACACTACTGAATTTAACAGCATGTCGAGGTTGGTGCCCGACATGGTAAACACTGAAGCCAAGAGAATCAAATGTTACATCAGGGGCCTGCCATAGAATGGTCGCACCTTGGTCAGGGCTAGTAAACCTGCTACTGTTAAACCCGCAGAGGTGGTTTATGATGACCTGGTAGTGGACGATGTGGTGGTGGAAGAAAAGAAGGAGAAGAAGTGGGTTGCTCCTGCTAAACGACCCGGTTCTCAGTTTTGGAACCCTAAGGATAATAAACAGAAAGTGTGAGAAAAGAAGTCGTGTAAGACTTGCGGGAAGATGCACGCTAGTGAGTACAGGTGGGGTACTGGCTTTGATGTGTGTCACAAGTGTGGAAAGTCCCATGGTGGGGAAATGCAGGTTAGGGTCAAATGCCTGTTACAAATGTGGAAAGATGTGACATTTCTATCAAGATTGGCATGCAAAGCCCACATGTTATAGATGCGGACAAACAGGTCACCTAGCAAGGGCTTGCACGGGTGGTGAGCTATATAGACCAGTCTAGGCCAAGGACCAGATCCTACATATTGACCAAGGAGTAGGCTAAACAAATCCCATATGTTGTGACAGGTACGTTTCTAGTAAACGGTATTTCCGCTTCTGTGTTGTTTGATTCAGGTGCAAATAAGAGCTTTGTAGCTACGACATTTAGTAAGTTAGCCAAAATGAAATGTTGCCATGTGCCTTAAACTTTCATAGTAGAGAACGCTAGTGAAACCTCAGTTAGGATTAGGGATAAGAACGGTACCGTATTACCGAAAATACCGACCCCGAAATTCGCAAATTCTTGGTACTGGCACCGGTACCGGGATTATACCGGTCCTGAAGGTAAAACATCAGGAAATACCGGTACCGGTACCGTACCGATCCCGAAACATAAAACTTGGTACCGATTCGGTACCGACGGTACCAAATCGGTACCAGTACCGGTTTTGCTCATCCCTAGTAAGGATAATGAGGATGGTTAAGGATTGTAAGATAGAGTTAAAGGGACGTGAGTTTCCTGTTACCCTAAATGTTATAACCTTAGGAGGGTTTGATGTGGTTTTGGGAATGGATTGGCTATCAGAGTTTGAAGCTCAGATAGTGTGTAGGAGTAGGTTAATAAGGTTAAAATCGGATGGTGGTATGGTGACGGTTTATGGTGATAAAGAAAGTTCAGGGCTTAATGTCATTTCGATGATAAAAGCTGAAGGATTTTTATGGCGAGGGTGCGGTGCCTACCTGGCGTATGTTGTCAAAGCTACGTCCGAGACGAAAGAAGTGAAAGATGTTCATGTGGTGCGCGACTATCCAGAAGTGTTCTCTGAGGACCTTCCGGGTTTGCCACCGGAGCGTGAGGTAGAATTCCAGATAGACTTAATACCAGGAGCACAGCCCGTCGCGAAAGCACCTTACCGCCTGGCGCCATCCAAAATGAAAGAATTAATGTCCCAACTACAAGAACTCCTCGACAAAGGTTTAATAAAACCAAGTGTTTCCCCGTGGGGCGCACCGGTGTTGTTTATTAAGAAAAAGGTTGGAAGTATGAGAATGTGTATAGACTATCATGAGTTGAACAAGCTTACGGTGAAGAACAGATATCCGTTGCCACGAATTGATGATTTGTTTAATCAAGTATAAGGTTCGACTTGGTTCTCACGAATAGATATTAGATCATGCTATCAGCAACTGAAGGTGAAAGAGGCAGACATCCCTAAGACAACGTTTCGGACGAGGTATGGACACTACGAGTTCCTCGTGATGTCGTTCGGTCTAACGAATGCTCCCACAACATTTATGGACATGATGAATCGGGTATGTCAACCGATGTTGGACAAGTTAGTTATCGTTTTCATTGATGATATATTGATTTATTCATAGAGTGAGTCTGACCATGCGGAACATCTAAGAGAAGTATTGGAGATCTTGAAGGAAGAAAAATTATATGCTAAGTTTTCGAAGTGCGCATTCTGGTTGCGCGAAGTACAGTTTCTAGGTCCCGTAATCAATCCTAAAGGGTTTACTGTAGACCCAACTAAGATTGAGGCGATAATGAATTGGAAGACTCCGCAGAACCCGACTAATATACACAGCTTCTTAGGGTTGGCTGGCTATTATAGGAGATTCATTAAAGGCTTCTCCAAGATAGCCGCACCGTTGACCGAAATGACCCAAAAGTCTGTAGTATCTAATTGGGGTAAGTTTCAGGAAGACGCTTCTGAAGAATTGAAAAAGAGACTCACACAAGCTCCAATCCTTGCTCCACCCGATGGTGACGAGGATTTGGTTGTTTGTAATGATGCCTCGCATCGTGGGTTAGGGTGCGTGTTAATGCAACGAGGAATGGTGATAACTTATGCATCCAGAAAGTTGAAGGTTCATGAAAGTACCTACCCGACGCATGACTTAGAGCTAGCAGCAGTAGTGCATGCTCTCAAGATTTGGAGACACTACTTATATGGTACTAAGTGTACTATCTACACTGATAATAAGAGTCTGAAGTATTTCTTCGAGAAGAAAGGGCTGAATATGAGACCGAGGAGATGGTTAGAGCTGATAAAGGACTACGACTTTGATTTCAAATACTATCCTGGTAAGGCTAATGTGGTCGCCGACGCGCTAATCCGTAAGAATGAGGAAGTCGTTTCAATAGTGAAGTCTTATAAGTTGATCATTAACTCAGATCTCTTTGAAGAGATCATCAAGGTGCAGTCAGAGGGGCTTACAGATGAAGGACTAATGAAAAAGGAAAGAATTTTTTGACAACAAGAAGAGCAAATGGATAAAACTCATGGTGTTAAGATTAGGTTTGACCGTATGTGGATTCCATGCCATGGAAATCTTAGAGGTCGAATCTTAAATGAAGCTCACAATTCGAGATACTAGATTCATCCGGGATCCACCAAGATGTATCAGGATCTAAAGAGAAAGTACTGGTGGCCGGGTGTGAAGAATGATGTAGTAGATTATGTCAGTAAGTGCTTAACTTGCTTGCAAGTAAAAACAGAGAACCAGAAGCCTTATGGGAAGATACAACCGTTAGAGACACCAGAATGGAAACGGGACCACATCACCATGGATTTCGTAGCTAAGCTACCCCATATAGCTAAACATCAAGATACCATTTGGGTGATTGTGGACCGTTTGACGAAAAGTTCTCACTTTCTGCCTATACGAGAGGCTATCTCGTCAGAAATGTTAGAAAATGTGTTCATAAAAGAAGTTGTGGCTAAGCATGGAGTACCGTTATCAAACGTGTCTGATAGAGATACTCGCTTTACTTCCAGATTTTGGAAGAAGTTCCATGAAGCTTTGGGAACAAGATTGAACATCAGTGTGGCTTATCATCCTCAAACAGATGGACAGTCTAAAAGGACTATCCAAACCCTTGATGATATGCTACGTGCTTGCGTGTTAGACTTTGGAGGAAGTTGGGATGATCATTTGCATCTTGCAGAATTCTCTTATAACACAGCTACCATTCGAGTATTGGTATGCCGCCGTTTGATATTGTAAGGCCCCGTTACCGGTAGCCCTACTTTGTACGTTGGATTTACTCATAAACGCAGTTCTAAATATCAGAGTTAATAAAAACTTTCGCGGAATAATAAAACTTCAACCATAACATTTTACATAACCATCAAATCATGTCTTATAAAACATTCGTAGTCAATTAAAACAAAACATAGTCTTTAAAACATCACAACATTTCTCCGAGATGCCAGTATCTTCGATTCCATGCCATGTGTCTTCAGTCACGCGAGCTGCCTCAACCTATTTGCCTGCGTGCATACTAAAAGTCAGCTACGCTGAGTGAGTTCTAGTTAATCACATAACTTACTTTTCATACACATATACATGCACGAAGGTACGCATTACATGCATATCATGTTCAGCATTCGTCCATACACATTCATATCTAACCATACATTATAAAGGGCGTTTCACCCTACATACCTCGGATATTATTAGGTTCCGGTACCCTCCATCCTCGGATATTATTAGGGTCCGGTCACCCTTCATCCTCGGATATTATTAGGGTCCGGTACCCTTCATCCTCGGATATTATTAGGGTCCGGTACCCTTTCTTCCATAGCTTCATACTATACCTGTTCTTAAATACTTTTCCTGACAATACGTGCAATCTTCGAAGAGCGTTCACGTACCATTAACATATCATACGTACATTATGCATACATCATATATATTCATACATGCATCTTATCTTACATCATACATGGCAATCACATCTTTAGCTACCACCTGACGGTACATGCAATATCCGAAGATCGTTCATGCACCGTCAAGCAATCCTCATACATAAATCATACAAGGCATACACTTACCACTTAAGGTAAGTGTATTAACTATCACATCGAGTATGCACACAGCCCCGAAAACATAACAAGGAAGTGGGGCTAGAAACTCACCTCAATGCGGTTACGTTCACCGTTTATGGTTATTCCCTTCTTGAGCTGTGCACGACTAACTGTATAATAATTATACGTATCAATAAACTATCATTACACATATCGTCTTTCTAGTTTAATCATTACTCTCAACGAACGGGGTCCGGGGGAAGCGCCCCTGGCATCGGGGTTCTAGGGGCGGCAGCCCCTAGCGGGGTCCAAGGGGCAGAGCCCCTATCAGTTGATCGCAAGTGAGGAAGAGGAAGAAAGAATTTTAATTAATATTTGCAGTTTGGTCCTCGATCTATGATTGATGGTTCAAAAGTATATTAAAGTTAGTTGAGGGGTTAGTTTTGTACATGAATTATATTAAATAAATAAAATGTTAAACAATAACGAACTTTATTGATAAATACCCGAACCTGAACCCGGGTCGGGTAAAGATTACATACGGAAAGGAAACGAAAAAACCCGAAATGTTACAGCATTCACTACTTTAGGAAATTTCATCCCGAAATTAGAAATTAAGCCGTAACGAAGAGGTGTGGGTACTTGGACTTCATTTGGTCTTTACGTTCCCAAGTGAACTCAGGACCACGTTTAGATTCCCAACGAACTTTGACAAGCGGAATACGGCTATGCTTGGTTTCCTTGTCCATATGATCCATGATTTCAACAGACTTCTCGATAATGGGCATAGATTCATCAACTTGTACTTCGTCGAGGGGTATGTCGAGATTCCGCTCGGCTAAGAACTTCTTGAGGTTGGAGACATGAAAAGTTGGATGAACATTAGAGAGCTCTTCGGGGAGATCAAGACGATAAGCAACTATACCAACCCTTTCAACGATCTCAAACGGGTCAACAAAACGAGGATATAGTTTATTCCTTTTGCCAAAACGAACTACTCCGTTCCAAGGAGATACTTTAAGAAGAACTTGGTCACCAACATTGAACTCGACAGATTTACGACGCTTATCGGCGTAGCTCTTTTGACGGCTACAAGCGGCAAGAAGATTTTGATGAATAAGAGAGATTCGATCAGAGGTTTCTTGAACAAGCTCGGGACCGGTGATTTGAGATTCACCAACCTCGTTCCAACAAATCGGGGAACGACATTTTCGGCCATAGAGAACTTCAAAAGGTGTCATGCCAATACTAGTGTGAAAACTATTATTGTAGGAAAACTCTACAAGTGGTAAGTGAGTATCCCAATTTTCACCAAAATCTAGTATGCAAGAGCGGAGCATATCCTCGAGAGTTTGGATTGTTCTCTCGGATTGACCATCGGTTTGCGGGTAATAAGTGGTGCTTAGATCAATACGGGTACCCAAGGCGGTTTGCAACGATTTCCAAAAATGAGAGGTAAACCGATCATCACGATCAGAAATAATGGTCAAAGGCGGTCCATGGCGGAAAATGATGTTCTTGACATAGATTCGGGCTAATTCTCTTACGGAGGACTTCTCACGGAACGGTATGAAATGAGCTGACTTGGTCAAACGATCAAAAATCACCCAAATACTATCATTGCGACTTTGAGTAGTGGGGAGTTTGGTAACGAAATCCATGGCTATGTATTCCCATTTCCAAACGGGGATCGGAGGTTGCTCGAGCAAACCAAACGGCTTTTGATACTCGGCTTTAACCTTAGAGCAAGTGAGGCATTTAGCTACATACACCGCAATATCTTTCTTCATTCTCGGCCACCAAAACATGGTATGAAGATCGGCATACATTTTATTCACGCCGGGATGAATAGAATATCGTGACTTATGAGCTTCATCGAGGATGAACATGCGAAGACCGTCACGATCGGGGACCCATAAACGGTCCAAATAATAGAGTAAGCCATTACGTTTGGTTTCAAGTTGGAGTTCGGCTCCACACGACATCTCGTCATGTAAGTTACCCTCGGTGACGGAGACGTGTTGTGCGTCGAATATGCGGCCTTGGAGGTCAGATTGGATGGTGACACAATGGAGCAAGATGGATTTAACATGACTCTTACGACTAAGAGCATCGGCCACGACATTCGCTTTTCCCGGGGTGGTAGCGAATTTCGCAATCATAATCGCTTAACAATTCGGCCCATCGTCTTTGTCTCATATTGAGGTCCCTTTGGTCGAAAATGTGTTGTAAACTTTTATGGTCGGTGAAGACCAAACATTTCGTGCCGTAAAGGTAGTGTCTCCATATTTTCAAGGCAAACACGACCGCACCAAGTTTGAGGTCGTGCGTCGTGTAATTTTTCTCGTGTACCTTGAGTTGACGCGAAGCGTAAGCAAGGACCTTGTCACGTTGCATGAGAACACAACCAAGACCTTGAATAGAAGCGTCACAAAAGACAACAAAATCGTCGTTGCCCTCGGGAAGAGCAAGGATTGGAGCATTGCAAAGCATGTCCTTAAGAGTTTGAAACGCTTCCTCTTGATCGGAACCCCATTCGTAAACTTTCCCTTTGTGGGTTAGTGCGGTAAGGGGTGAGGCTATCCTCGAAAATTTGCGGATAAAACGACGGTAATATCCCGCTAAACCAAGAAATGAACGAACCTCCGTTGGAGAGGACGTGGTCGCCCAATTTTTAACGGCCTCAATTTTAGCGGGATCAACGTGAATACCCTTGCCGTTAACGATGTGGCCCAAGAATTGAACTTGTTTTAGCCAAAATTCACATTTGGAGAACTTGGCGTAAAGTTGTTCTTTTCGTAACAAGTCAAGAATGGCGCGCAAATGGTCTTGGTGCTCGGTCTCGGATTTAGAGTATATCAAGATAACGTCGATGAAAACAATCACGAAATTGTCGAGATAGGGTTTACAAACGCGATTCATAAGATCCATGAAAACGGCAGGATCATTAGTCAACCCAAAAGGCATAACTCGGAAATCAAAGTGGCCATAACGGGTACGAAAGGCAGTCTTGGGTATCTCATTTTCGTGGACACGGAGTTGGTGATATCCCGAACGGAGATCAATCTTAGAGAAACATGCGGCTCCTTGGAGTTGATCGAAGTATCATCGATACGCGGAAGGGGATAACGGTTCTTGATTGTAAGCTTGTTAAGCTCACGATAATCAATGCACATACGAAGAGTACCGTCTTTCTTCTTAACAAACAAGACGGGTACATACGAAGAGTACCCTTTTCCGTGAGTTCTTGGATTTGGTTAGAGAGTTCTTGCATCTCGGAAGGTGCAAGATGGTAAGGTGCTTTGGCTACGGGATTTGTTCCGGGTACAAGATCAATACGGAACTTCACTTCACGGATGGGAGGGAGTCCGGAAACGTCATCAGGAAAGACTTCGGGGAAGTTTCGGACAATCGGGATGTCGGAAAGCTTCTTTTCTTCATCGGATTTTGTGGTGACATGGGAAAAAGTTCTCTATCGACCTTATCCCTATGCAAATGGGAAGCTTTGACGTTATCATTGGAATGGATTGGCTCTCTCTCCACCGTGCCGAAATTTTATGTTTCGAGAAACTCATTCGAATCCCTATCGATGGGGGCGTGATTCTAAATGTTCTCGGAGAAAGACTCAGAGCTCAGAAGATACTAGGTAAAATACACGTGTCAATATCTAAATTATTCATTCATATATCAATTTGTTTTAAAAGCACAAACATTGTCTTAACAATAACGTTACAAATCGTTAATAAATAATTTAAAACAAGAAAAAGTATTCTTCAATCATCAAGCAACCTAATGTCTCATCTACTTCCAATACTTGATTCATCCGATAAAGCTACTTGCGCCATGCGTGAAAATATATATTTTGTCAACATAAAGTTGAGCAAGTAAACCACGATTTTGAGTATATAAAATAATAAAATGACAATTCCGTGTGATAATTGTAAATCACTACAACTAGTATAACAATAAATAAAAGTTGTCTTTTCACTCGAATCATTTTGATAACGAGCTAATTCGACGGCGTATGATCATACTAATGAGGATGGGGATGGGGATGGGGATGGGGATGAGGATGAGGATACCAACCAACATAAACTAAACACATAGTCACATTTGCACATATCAACTAATCAAGCAATTTCAATTACGAATATAGTGAAATCGTAGTGAAAACAATAATTTAATTGTGAACGCATAACGCCCCCAAAATTGTAAAGCGGTAAAAAGGGGAATGTGAATTTACTTACCTTTAATGAGTGGACTAAGTGCGGATAGATAATAAGAAAAAGATCTAGGATGAAAGCGGTCAAACTCCTCGAGGTTCACCAACAAATATTCCTAGTTGTTGATGATAACAAGAATTAGGTAAAATCAAAGCGAAATACTAAGATTTATGATGGGTTTTGAGATTTGATAAGGTTGTGTATGATTAGAATATTATTAGATACATTTTCGTTAATTATAAGGGTTACTATTATATTTATTAATGTTATTGTTGTTGTTATCCTTATTATTATTATTATTATTATTATTATTATTATTATAATAGATAAACTAAATATTATATGTCACACCCTCATCTTAGGTCTAGGAGTATGATCTATAGTTGGTACCACATTTTGTAAATATATCAGAGTTACGGGTTAATGCGGAAGACTTTAATAAACATGTGGATTTAAAGTTAAAATATTTACATTAAAAAATACGAGACTAAAGTCTCGTTTAGTATTTACTTGTTTATATGTTTTACAAAAACGTCACATTTTAATATTCAAACAAAATTATCTGAGCCATCGGATTCTTGAGCTACTTCGTCATTCAAGCTCTAATCTTGGTTACCTGCAAAATGTTATAAAATACGTCAGCAACGAATGCTGGTGAATATGCTGACACAAAAATATTTTCTTTACTTAATTACCCCTCGAGACTACGTAAGACTCGGCCCATCTTGGCTAAGGAATAATCAAGTTAAAACAAGTATCATTATAAATTCTAGTCTCTACACTAGGTCACCCCAGCAAAACACCGCAACGTTTCAACGTACTTAGGTATGATAAATATACACAAGGTCATTCTCATTCGAACATACTTTGCTTCGGCCCATCGTGGCTGGAGGTCTTGACCAGGCGTGGTGCGATGTGCCCACCGCATTTAACCACATATGTAACGATCCAGACAAACGTATACTACAGCCTGAGGTCTAGGCTCATACTCTTATTTACAATGTTTTTAGAGACACGTAGCCTCACGTAAAGCTTTACACATAACACGTTTGTTTTGTTTGAAAACAAGTTTGTAAAAGTGGGGCGTATTCACATTTTCAAATGGAATCGGCTTCCAACACCGTCCTTGAGTCTTTCCTTGCTATCTCGTACCTATAGTACGAGTATCACTTTTATTAGTCGGATATACAATCCGGCTTAAAACCTTTAGTCTTATTTATCTCGATGAACCTTTAGTTCATAATCTCTTTTACTTTAAAAACTTTAGTTAAAAAGCAATATTTATAAACCTTTAGTTTATTTAATAAAACCCTACGTTTCTTCTTTCTTAAGAAACGTATTCTTTTCTTTGTTATTCAAGAATACTAAGTATTCTTAAATAATATATTTTAAAACAAAGATTAATCATATACATATATATACTCACATATATGTTTTTATTTTTCTTTTCTTTATTTTCTTTGTTATATGTTTCTTCGTTTATCGAGAATAACTTCAACTTGGGGTATTAAGCTTTTATAATATTTTATTATTATTTTGGTCGGGCATTATGCCTACCTTTGTCGGCTTAAAATTCCGAGACACTTGGGCAGCACTTCGACGCCGCTTGAATACTTATTCTTTCCACACTTGGCATGCTTCTCGAGACACCAATACTTCTTGGCACGTACTTCGAGACGATCGTCGGGACGTTGGGACATCACCACCTTCTTGTTTGGAGTATCGTCGGGGAGCGACACGTTTATCGAGGTATAGTACAGAAATTGGGCACTGAAAACGAGGTGGATCGAGGGCACGTATTTCGAGGTATTGAGAGAAGTTAGAGAGAGAGTAGTATGTGTAAATTTTTGGTGTGAGTGGATCAAACCCGTGGCCCTTCTATTTATAGTCAGATTTGGACCCTGTCGCGGTACGCGATGGCTCCCTTGGCTTAGCTTGTCGCGTACCGCGACATAGGCTTGGCCAGTCACTACTAGACCTGCCACGTGTTGACACGTGGCAGGCGGCGCGCCACGTGGCGAACGTTTTGCCGCGTGGTGACACGTGGCGGCAGACGTTGCCACTGTGTGCCACGTGGCACACGTGTCACTGTGTGTCAGACACCCCATTGCGGTACGCGATGGGTGTCCTTTCTGATCCATCGCGTATCAGAAAATTACGTGATGTTACATACTCCCCTCCTTGAAATACATCTCGTTCTCGAGATTACCTACGAGAATAAGTGGGGGTACTTCTTTCTCATTTCGGACTCGAGTTCCCATGTGTACTCAGGTCCTCTTCAGAAATCCCATTTTACTTTCATTATTTTCAAGGTTCGTCTTTTAAGGTTCTTTAACTTTGAATCTTCGATTTGGATTGGACGTTTTACGAATTTTAAGTTCTCGTTAATTTCAACATCTTTTAACGGCATCGAAAGAGATTCATCGGCTAGACACTTTCGCAGATTTGAGATATGGAATACATCGTGTATCCCTTGCATTTCCTCGGGTAGTCGCAAACGATATGCGACAATACCAATTCATTCGAGTACCTCGAAGGGTCTGATGAATCGAGGACTTAACTTCCCTTTCTTGCCGAATCGAACTATGCCTTTCCATGGCGAGACTTTCAAAAGAACTTTGTCACCAACATTAAACTCTAACGGCTTACGGCGGACATCGGCGTAACTCTTTTAACGATCACGTGCCGTCTTAAGTCGTTCTCGGATTTGAAGAATTTTGTCGATGGTTTCTTGGACTATTTCGGGTCCAGATAATTAACTATCTCCGGTTTCAGACCAGCACACGGGCGTCCTATATTTTCGACCATATAATGCCTCGAATGGTGCGGTTTGAATGCTCGAGTGATAACTATTGTTATACGAAATTTCCATTAGGGGTAAGTGGTCATCCCAACTTCCACCTAAGTCTATCACACAAGCTTGAAGCATGTCTTCTAACGTTTGGATAGTCCTTTCGCTTTGCCCATCGGTTTGTGGATGATAGGCGGTGCTAAGGTTTAACTTTGTACCGAGTGCTTGTTGGAAGCTTTTCCAGAAGTGAGACGTCAAACAACTGTCTCGATCAGAAATTATAGATAGTGGTACTCCATGCAAAGCAACAATGTTGTTTACATAAATACGCGCTAATCTATCCATTGAGTACGACTCATTAATAGGTATGAAATGTACGGACTTAGTTAAACGATCCACAATTACCCATATAGCATTATGTTGTCGAGTCTTCTTCGGGAGTTTGGTTATAAAATCCATGGTTATTAACTCCCACTTCCATACGGGAAGTTCTGGTTGTTGAAGCAATCCCGATGTCTTTTGGTGTTCAACCTTGACTTTTAAACATGTTAAACATTTTGCAACATGCGAAGCGACATCTCTTTTCATTCCATTCCACCAGTAGTTCGACTTGAGGTTTTGATACATTTTGTCGCTTCCGAGATGCATCGTGTATTTGGATTTATGTGCTTCATTCATAATCTTCTCACGTAAATTTCTAATGATTGGTACCCAAATCCGGTTTCCTATTCTAAGAATACCATCGTCACCTTTGACTAACGAGCCAATGGTGCCATTACGTTTTTCATAGGAAATCTTGTTTTCATTGATTTCTTGAATTTGGGCAGATTTGATTTGGTCAATGAGATCGATTTGAAGTTCTAGCCTTAACGCTCAGACTCTTTTTGGCTTTTCGTGCCCTTTACGACTTAAAGCATCAGCCACAACGTTGGCCTTACCTTCGTGATAGACAATTTCGCAGTCATAGTCGTTTAGAGTTTCCATCCAGCTTCGTTGGCCCATATTAAGCTCTTTTTGATCAAATATGTGTTTTAAGCTTTTATGATCAGTGTACACGACAAATCTTATTCCATAGAGATAGTGCCTCCATATCTTTAATGCAAAGATTATGGCGCCTAACTCTAGATCGTGAGTTGTATAATTCTTTTCGTGCACTTTCAGTTGACGAGAGGTGTAAGCGATTACTTTCTTTCGTTGCATTAATACACATCCCAAGCCGGAATGAGATGCATCACTAAAGACAACGAAGTCTTCGGTACCTTCTGGCAAAGCCAGTATAGGTGCTTGGGTAAGTTTTTGTTTAAGTATATCGAATGCCTCTTGTTGCTTTGTCCCCCATTCATATTTGATGTATTTACGAGTTAATGAAGTTAGGGGAACAACGATTCGGGAAAAATTTTCAATGAATCTTAATCCTAAGAAACTTTGAATCTCGGTTGGCGACTTTGGGATTTCCCACTTAGAGATAGCTTCAATCTTAGCGGGATACACTTGAATTCTATTAACATTGATGATATGACCAAGAAATTGTACCAAGTGCAACCAGAACTCGCATTTCGAGAACTTAGCGTACAACTTCTCGGTTCTCAGAATTATAAGTAATATTCGAAGATGATTTTCATGATCGTCCTTAGACTTAGAGTAAATGAGTATGTCGTCGATGAAAACGATAACAAATTTATCTAAGTAAGGCTTACAGACCCGATTCATCATATCCATGAACGCAGTTGGCGCATTAGTAAGTCCAAATGGCATAACGGTGAACTCATAATGAACATACCTTGTTCGGAAAGCTGTTTTTGGAATGTCTTCGGATTGAACTTTAAGTTGGTGATAGCCGGAACAAAGATCGATTTTGGAAAAGAAGCTAGCACCTTGAAGTTGGTCAAACAGATCATCAATTCGCGGGAGTGGATAACGATTCTTGATTGTGACCTTATTGAGAGCTCGGTAGTCGATGCACATACGCATGGATCCATCCTTCTTCTTGACAAAGAGTATCAGCGCTCCCCACGGTGATGAACTTGGTCGTATGAATCCTTTCTCGAGAAGCTCGTCAAGTTGTTTCTTCAGTTCTTTCATCTCGGTTGGCGCGAGGCGATACGGAGCTTTGGCGATTGGAGCAGTTCCAGGAATAAGATCGATCCTAAATTCTACTTCACGATCGGGAGGGATACCAGGAAGTTCATCGGGAAAGACATCCGCATAGTCAGAAACAACAGGAACGTCTTTGATTTCTTTGGGTTTTGATTCTTCAGTGACGTTGGCCATGAATGCTAAGCATCCTTGATTCAAACATTTGTTAGCCCTTATCATGGAGATTAGGCTAACTTGGCCAACGTCTTTGTCCCCTTCAATTCGAATAGTTCGTTTATCTGGGGCTTGAAGTTCAACGGTCTTGCTATTACAAAGGATAAAAGCATGGTTGTCGGATAACCAATCCATACCCAATACAACATCAAAACCAGCAAGAGTCATGTGTAATAATTGAATAGGCAAAACGTAACCAGCTAACAAGATTTTTCGGTTTTCTAACGCTTCGGAGATTTTAACAATTTCGCCATTAGCGGTCTCGACGCTCAGAGTTTTGTTAAGTTTGATTAAAGGTTCGTTTAATAGACTACAAAACTTATAATCTATGAAACTTAAATTGGCTCCTGAATCAAACAAGACTCTAGGGTAAGAGTTGTTAACTAAGAACGTACCGGTGATAGTTTCCGGTGTGTCAGCCGCTTTCTTTGTGTCCGGACGAAGACTCTTGTGTTGCCCTTCTTAGGCTCGTTCTTTTGACCGCTACCACCCGCACCACCAGTCGTGGGCTTATTCTTGGGGCACTCGAAACTGAGATGTCCCATCTCCTTGCAATTGTAGCAAGTCATTTTCTTCTTCCAACAGTTGGCCGTGGCGTGGCCAGGCTTGTGACATGATTCACAGAGTCATGGAGTTAGATGGCATCGACCCCTATGGTATTTCTTACAGATTTTGCATTGTGGGATGCCGGGGTTGAAGCAAGACCTTCGTTGGTCAACTCCTTTACCCTTGAAACTGGTATTTCCTTCCTTCTTCGGGTCTTGTGTTGTCACGACCCTCTTGTCCTCTTCTTTATTGCGGATCATTCCGCTCATCAAGTATCCAGCCAACTCCATCGCGGAGTCAGTGGTTTGTGGCAAGTGTGACCTCACCATGTCACGAATCTCTCGTGGTAGTCCCTAAATATAACGTGTAACTTTGCTGGATTCCGGGGTAACCAGCTGGGGAACCAAACGACAGTATTTATGAAATTTTGTGTTATATTCACGAAGGTTCGTTCCAACAACCTTGTGAGACAAGAATTTTGTTTGAATTTGGTCAGTTTCATGCATCGGACAGAATTTTGACATCATCAACTCCTTGAACTCGTTCCATGTCAAGTTATACATCACTTCCCTTCCTCTACTCAAGATTAACGTGTTCCACCATTCTAGGGCTCCGCCTTTAAACATGAGGGTAGAATACTGAATTTTTTCTTCTTCGGAACACTTGCTCGTAATCACAATCGTCTCCATTTCTTCAATCCACCTCACGGTTGTGATGGCTCCCTTATCACCATGGAATTCTTTCGGCCCATAATACTTAAAATCTTTAAACGAACACCCGCCTATTTTGAGCCTCTTGAATTCTTGACGAACCCACCATCAGCGTTCGATTCATGCACACTTTCTTATATATGAGATGGTCTAGTACGGGGTTTAGAAACGGATTTTCCAGAAGGATTTGCAGATTGGGAATGTTTAGTTTGTCTTGATTGAGATCTAGCTGCAGATTCTTCCCTAACAACATCTTTGATCATTCGTTGGATTTGACTCATATACTTTTCAGGAATAGGTTCTTCTTGTTTATTTTCAAGACCTTTCCTTTTTCTTTTCTTAATTCTTCCTCTTTTTGTTTATTCACTACATTGTTACTTTGTTGCAACATTTTTGTCTTTTCTTTATCAACTTTTTATCTGAAATTTAATAAATTTCTTTTCTTAGTACACAAGTTTACATATATATCATAAAGATGATATATATTATTTTACAACATTATATCGTTTACTCGATATTTACATTCACCTATCCTTATTACAACATATCTTACATATAACACACAAACCATCTTAACACATAAACTTCATTTCTTGTAATTTCACCGTCATCACCATCATCTCAATCCTTCATGAACTTTTTCACAACCTTTGTTAATTTGTTGCATTTGCGAAGAATCGTTTCTCCCATCTTTTTCTTCTTCTTCTTCTTCCCTTCAGTGGCTATTTTCTTCCGAAGGTCATCTGTCTCATGTAAAGCACGATCGACATGCTCCTCTTGTAACTGGGTAATTCCTTGGATCTGGATATGGTGTTGCAGTCACATCAGATTGCTCGTTGAAGAAGGCTTTGGCAGCCTTATTCTGTTCCCGAATCTCATTAGCTTGGTCTTCAATCGATGGAATTTCTCTTTGATATGCTGGGAAGCTCGATGATGCTTTACCTTTGAGTTCTTGGAGAAATTGCATGTAGGGATCAACTGAACCATAGCTTGTGTGAGAGAATGGCTCTTCTACTGGCGTAGTAACTTCATTTGGATTGTCGAGATATTCCTCTTCTGGATCTGTTTCCGTTTCCTCTTCTTCTGGGTCCTCTTCTTCCTCCTCCGGTTCTTCTTCCTCATCCTCATGTTGAGCAAAATCTTGCACAATTGTGGGCATTCAAAAACTTTTGTATGGCATTATTACCCTCATTTTTGGTTTGCGAGAGGGTCCTTCATTATTGGGGTGGGAGTCGACAGCATCCATAGTAGAATTTCCGGTATGCCACCTTCGCTGATCTGAGTGGCATTGCATCCAATCGGATGAAGGAGAATTGGGTTCCTCCTTTACTTTCTTGTTGGCGAGAAAATAGTATGACGGATGCGGATTTGGTGGCACATATGTTGGATCTGAGTAATATGGTGGAGTCTCCATTGGTTGATATGTTGGCACTTCCGATGAGTAAACATTGGTGGGTTGGATGGATGATAACTTGAGTGCCTTGGTGCTTGGTACACTTGATGTGGAGTGTTATCCAAATGGTAAATGGGACTTGGTTCAATGTTGGGATGTTGGCTAGGTCCTTCGTTGGAATTGAAGAATGATTCGAAGTAATCACTTATGATGTCCTTTGGGAACTTATAGTACTTCCTTGCTCTTCTTGCTTCATTATCATAGTATTCCATTAATTTCTCGTAAGACATCTTTGATGAGTGGTTTAAATGTAAAGAGGGAAAGAAAAGGTTACCAACCAATCTTATCCCTATTCAAATAACAAGTAAATATTTCCTATGCTTGGATCGAAGCTTGGGTATTGATTTATGATACCCATTTCGCTAAGATCGATGGCTCTGATACCAATCTGTCACACCCTCATCTTAGGCCTAGGAGTATGATCTATAGTTGGTACCACATTTTGTAAATATATCAGAGTTACGGGTTAATACGGAAGACTTTAATAAACATGTGGATTTAAAGTTAATATATTTACATTAAAAAATACAAGACTAAAGTCTCGTTTAGTATTTACTTGTTTATATGTTTTAAAAAAACGTCACATTTTAATATTCAAACAAAATTATCTGAGCCATCGGATTCTTGAGCTTCTTCGTCATTCAAGCTCTGATCTTGGTTACCTGCAAAATGTTATAAAATACGTCAGCAACGAATGCTGGTGAATATGCTGACGCAAAAATATTTTCTTTACTTAATTACCCCTCTAGACTACGTAAGACTCGGCCCATCTTGGCTAAGGAATAATCAAGTTAAAACAAGTATCATTATAAATTCTAGTCTCTACACTAGGTCACCGCAGCAAAACACCGCAGCGTTTCGACGTACTTAGGTATCATAAATATACATAAGGTCATTCTCATTCGAACATACTTTGCTTCGGCCCATCGTGGCTGGAGGTCGTGACCAGGAGTGGTGCGATGTGCCCACCGCATTTAACCACATATGTAACGATCCAGACAAACGTATACTACAGCCTGAGGGCTAGGCTCATACTCTTATTTACAATGTTTTTAGAGACACGTAGCCTCATGTAAAGCTTTACACATATCAAGTTTGTAAAAGTGGGGCGTATTCACCTTTTCAAATGGAATCGGCTTCCATCACCGTCCTTGAGTCTTTCCTTGCTATCTCGTACCTATAGTACGAGTATCACTTTTATTAGTCGGATATACAATCCGGCTTAAAACCTTTAGTCTTATTTATCTCGATGAACCTTTAGTTCATAATCTCTTTTACTTTAAAACCTTTAGTTAAAAAGCAATATTTATAAACCTTTAGTTTATTTAATAAAACCCTACGTTTCTTCCTTCTTAAGAAACGTATTCTTTTCTTTATTATTCAAGAATACTCATTATTCTTAAATAATATATTTTATAACAAAGATTAATCATATACATATATATACTCACATATATGTTTTTACTTTTCTTTTCTTTATTTTCTTTGTTATATGTTTCTTCGTTTATCGAGAATAACTTCGACTTGGGGTATTAAGCTTTTAAAATATTTTATTATTATTTTGGTCGGGCATTATGCCTACCTTTGTCGGCTTAAAATCCCGAAACACTTGGGCAGCACTTCGACGCTGCTTGAATACTTATTCTTTCCACACTTGGCACGCTTCTCGAGACACCAATACTTCTTGGCACGTACTTCGAGACGATCGTCGGGACGTTGGGACATCACCACTTTCTTGTTTGGAGTATCTTCGGGGAACAGCACATTTATCGAGGTATAGTACGGAAATTGGGCATGCAAAACGAGGTGGATCGAGGGCACATATTTCGAGGTAGTGAGAGAAGTTAGAAAGAGTAGTATGTGTAAATTTTTGGTGTGAGTGGATCAAACCCGTGGCCCTTCTATTTATAGCCAGATTTGGACCCCGTCGCGGTACGCGATGGGTCCCTTTGACTTAGCCTGTCGCGTACCACGACATAGGCTTGACCACTCACTACTAGACCTGCCGCATGTTGACATGTGGCAGGCGCCGCGCCACGTGGCGGCAGACGTTGCCACCGTGTGCCACGTGGCACACGTGTCACTGTGTGTCAGACACCCCATCGCGGTACGCGATGGGTGTCCTTTCTGATCCATCGCGTATCGCGATGGGTCAGGAAAACAGAATTTACACTTTAGTCCCTAGAGTTTGAATTTTGAAAAAACTGGTCCCTTGTCTTTGGAAACTAGACATTTTTAGCCCGAAAATTAAGTGATGTTACATTATATACAATATTATATTAACGGAAAGATACGAGATAAAATAGTTTGAGCGTTGATAAGATAACATTACGTCTCATTTAAGCGATTGATAAAAGAATTTATCGTTATTTTTATCTATTATATGTACAACATATATATATATATATATATATGTATGTATATATATATTCATATATGTATATTACATGGTTAATAAAAGTCCAATGACACGAAATTAGATCCGGAGTTCGTTTTATGAAGAAAATGCATATTTAAGTATATATAAATGTATTAATATCAAAATCTTTGATTAAAAATAAATAAAAATAATGCTAACAATTAAAAACAACAAAACCGGGCCTGTGGGATTCGAACCCGCGCCCCAGGCCGGTTTGAACCTTAGGATAACATGTGCTGGCCATCAGGCCAGCGCCTAACTTGTTTATAATGCTGAATCACTTAATATATATCATATATGAACAGTTTATCTTCTTCCTCAATTCAAAGATAAACCCTAAATCTAATTCCATCCAATTGATCAACAAATACCCCCTGTTAACTAAGCCGAAAATTATGGTACAAGATAGAGGGGGGGGGGGGGGGGTCCTGTCGGTTGATCGCAAGTGAGGAAGGATAAGAAAGAATTTTAATTAATATTTGCAGTTTGGTCCTCGATCTATGATTGGTGTTTCAAAAGCATATTAAAGTTAGTTGATGGGTTAGTTTTGTACATGAATTATAATAAATAAATAAAATGTTAAACAATAACGAACTTTATTGATAAATACCCGAACCCGGGTCGGGTAAAGATTACATACCGAAAGGAAACGGAAAAACCCAAAATGTTACAATATGGAAGCATCGTAAAGGATCGGATGCTAATTGGGAAGTTGAAGAAGAGATGCGCAAGTTTTACCCTGATTTGTTTAAGTAATAGTCCCCGAAACCTCTTTTAAGGAGGGTAGACTTGTAACATCCTGAAATTTCCATGAATAACATTAAAATATTAATTACATTGGAAGAATTAATTTGAGTTAGTAGAAAAATAATAATAAAGATAAAACGATGGTAGGCTAAAATAGATGGAATTAGACCATGGACTTAGAATGAAGATGGTCTTAAGGTCCATGGGCATAAGGGTATAAATACCCCTTATGCCTTAAACCCTTTCCTTCTCCATCATTCTACATCTTAGCCTCCACCATAAAAAGCACACACTTAAGCCAAACACTATCTACACTATTCTATTCAACGATCCAAAAGCAACCGAAGGTAAGAAATCATTTATCTTAGCTGACCCGACAAATTAGAACCCGACACCGCAGCCTCGAGATGCCGAATGAGTCGTTTGAATCTAGGTCTAGCTTTATTCGGGTGTTTAATCAACCAAAAGCGAGCTTAAGGGCCACCTTAGCTCATATCTATACATATCGAAGCTACCTAGATCATAAACGATCAAACTCCGGCCAACCATGGTAGTTAACGGCAGCTGATGGCGCCGGAATCGAAGAAAAACCCTAAAAACGCAGTTGGTCTGAACTTATAAGCGTATAAGTATTTAGGCCGTATAAGTATGTAAGCCGTGTATGTATGTCCACCATATATGTATGTATACTTTATAAGTATGTAATCCGTGTACGTATGTGCACCGTATATGTATGAATACCGTATAAATACGTAATCCGTGTATGTACGTGCACCGTATATGTATGTACAACGTATAAGTGTATACAACATGTAAGTATGTAGGCAGCGTATGTATGTACAACGTATAAGTGTATACAGCGTGTATGTATGTAGGCAGCGTATAAGTGTATACATCGTATATGTATGCAAGCCGCGTATGTATGTGATATGTATATATATACGGCGTGTATGTATTGCATAACGTGTATGTATGTATATCGTGTACATGTATGTGAATATGTATATAACGTATATGTATGTATGTATGCCGTGTACATGTATGTGTATATGTATCTAGCGTGTATGTGTATGACGTATATGTATATGTATAACGTATATGTAGGTATGACGTGTATGTGTATGCATATGTATGTATACTGTGTATGTATGTATGTATCCCGAATATGTAGGTACCACGTATATGTATGTATGACATATATGTATGTAAACAAAAATATAGACTTATACGATATATACGCTTAGAACAAGGAACCGCTTAATAATGAAATGTAACGTTTAAAACGGGAAATGACCTAGACATATGATATATAGGAATAGTTAAGTGATGCTTGTTAATTGATACACAGTTAGCCGTGCACAACTCAAGACGGACATTACCGTAAATTCAGAAAGGAATCATTTACAGGTGAGTTTCTAGCCCAATTTCCTTGTTATGTTTTCGGGGCTGTGTGCATACTCGATGTGAATAGTTAATACACTTACCTTAACTGGTAAGTGTATGGTATGCGATTATTATGAAATGTGATTGTATGAATAATGTATGAATGATACATGAACGATAAAGAAAACGTTAATAGTATGCATAAAGTTATATAAATAAATATATGTAAGGAAAGGTATGTATGATGGTGAGATGAAGTATTATATGTTTAAGAAGGGAACATACCCTAATAATATCCACAAATTTAGGGAACATACCGTAATAATATCTGCGAAGATTATAGGGCGAAATACTCTTTATAATATAAGAATAGTTATGAATGTACTGTGTACGTATGTCAAAGAAAGAAAGTATGAAATAATGAAAGTGCGTATGTAAGTATGAAAGAAAGGTATCAGGCTAAGTATGTTATATGTTTCTACGGATACATATGAAAGTAAGTAGGTGAATGTATTATATGTAGCTTGATTAACTAAAATTCACTCAGCATAGCTGACTTTTAGTATGCACACAAGTAAATAAATTAAAGCAGCTGGCTTGAGACACATGACATGATCTGAAGAGATTGGCATCTGAAGAAGAATTGCCATGATGTTTTAATACTATGTTTTATGTTATGTTTAAAGACAATATTTAAATGTTTTGTATTGGATGGTTGACTCTTATTATTCCGCGAAAAGTTTTTAATTAACTCTGATATTTAAAACTGTATTTATGAGTAAATTCAACGTTCAAGTAAGACACCGGGACCGGGACCTTATATGTATGTATGTAAGTTAGGATACATATTTAATTGATGTTCTAATTTGGGTTTCACGAACATTAAAAAGAAAACTACAGCTATATTAAATGCCACTCAAATGCGTGAAGTAGACATCTTTGGTTCATGCATAATATGTATCTATGTAGATATACGGACTTATTCAATGTTTGTTGTGTATAAAGTGTAAAATTAAAGAAAAAAAAACTACTTGTCATGATTAAAACAAATTAACCAAATGTTTTTACAAAGCATATATATTGCATTTCATAGGTTTATAATATAAGTAATGATTATATAATAGGAGGACTATATTTCAGTTAAATTAAAAAATATATAATATAATATAATATAATATAATATAAAGTTATTTTATAAAGGGTAACAAATATGAAAAGTGTGAGAAGCCATAAATAATTGACATGTTTCAAGTGGAGACAAAAAAAAAGGGTGTAGAGGTAATTATACACATTTTCTCTCTCCACATGCAAGACACATGTTAATACCCTCATCATTTTAGAAAGTTTATAACTTTTTCGTATGATATTTTTTTTAAAAAAAAAGTTCATCATAATAACAAACGTTTTCTTATCTTTAATATGAGTATGATTTTTGTTATATAAAATTTAAAACAAAAATCACGTCATTGTGTCTTTTCGCACACCATTGTGTCTTTTCGCTTATCATTGTGTCTTTTTTCGTCATTGTGTCTTTTCGCTTATCATTGTGTCTTTTTTCGTCATTGTGTTTTTTCGCACACCATTGTGTCTTTTCGCACACCATTGTGTCTTTTCGCTTATCATTGTGTCTTTTCTCGTTTGTGTCTTTTCGCACACCATTGTGTCTTTTCGCTTATCATTGTGTCTTTTTTCGCCATTGTATCTTTTCGCACACCACTGTGTCTTTCCGCACACCATTGTGTCTTTTCATTTATCATTGTGTCTTTTTTCGTCATTGTGTTTTTCGCACACTATTGTGTCTTTTCGCACACCATTGTGTCTTTTCACTTATCATTGTGTCTTTTTTCGTCATTATGTTTTTTCGCACGCCATTGTGTCTTTTCGCTTATCATTGTGTCTTTCGTCATTGCGTCTTTTCACACACCATTGTATCTTTTCGCTTATCATTGTGTCTTTTTTTGTCATTGTGTCTTTTCGCACACCGTTGTGTCTTTTCGCACACCATTGTCTTTTCGCTTATCATTGTGTCTTTTTTCGCCATTGTGTCTTTTTTCGTCATTATGTCTTTTCCCACACCATTGTGTTTTTTCGCTTATCATTATGTCTTTTTTCGTCATTGTGTCTTTTCGCACACCATTGTGTCTTTAACTTGAAACGTAAAACACAATGGTGAATACGTATAACACAATGACCTAAAACGTAAAAAACAATGATGAATACGTATAACACAATGACCTAAAACGTAAGACACAATGGTAAATACGTATAACACAATTGCCTAAAACGTAAGACACAATGGTGAATATAATGACTTGAAACGTAAAACACAATGGAAACAACATATTACACAATGACACAATGAACAACAAAAAAAAACACAATTAAAAAAACCCATTAATTTTTTTTATTTTTATATAACAATATGATACTCATATTAAAGATAAAAAAACGCTTATTATTATGGTGGATTTTTTTTAAAAAAATAATGTCGTATGAAAAAAGTTATGGACATTTTAAAATGATGGGGGAATTGACTTGTGCCTAGCATGTGAAGAGAGAAAGTCAACAAATGTGTGTTATTAATTCATGCTCTTTCCATCAATTTTTATTTATTAAATTAATCTCAACCATTCAAATCTAAGATCAATGGACAGGTTTCCTTCTCACCCTTCTCATTTTTGTTGTCCTTTGTATTTTAACTTTACCCTGTAATATAATATAATCTATAATATATATAAACGAAGACATAAAAATCCTATGTGTCGCGATGTGGTCGCTCACCCTTTTTTTGGAGTCACCAGATTTGCTTGATTTTTAAATTGAGGCTTCTTATACATTTGACCCGAATTCATGGGTATTGGTCTTACCAAACCCGGATATTCCTTAAACGGGTTATAAAATCTCATCAAATTATTTATGTAAAAAAATCCTATAAAATAGGATATAATAAAAAACTAATATCTTATTTATTTTGAAAAAGATATATATATTATTTAAATTAAAAAACCAATTTGATAGTAAAAAAAAACGGGTCTTGAGTCTCATCAAATCATAAGTATATTATTAACTTTCATAAATATTATTTATAATTAAAAAACCAATTTCATAGTAAAAAAAATAAACGGGTCTTGGGTCTCATCAAAACCATATAGCTTTTAAACCGGGTTATAACATCTCATTTATTTGTGAAACAATTTATCATCAAACCATAAGTATATTATTAACTTTTATACAATAAAAAAATATAAATTAAAAAAGTAAATGAATATTAGAACAAACAATAAAAAAAAACCCCTGTAATACGGGGGGATAAAAACTAGTATAATCTATAATATATATAAACGAAGACATAAAAATCACACGTGTCGCGATGTGGACGCTTCCCTTTTTTTGGAGTCACCAGATTTGCTGATTTTTAAATGGAGGCTTCGCATTCATTTGACCCGAATCGCGGGTATGAGTCTCATCAAACCCAGATATTTCTTAAACGGGTTATAACATCTCATTAAATAAAAAATTAATCTCACCAAATATTTAATTTAAAAATCCTATAAAATAGGGATATACTAAAGATTAATATTTTATTTATTTAAAAAAAGATATATATTATATATAATTAAAAAAATAATTTTATAGTAAAAAAATAAACGGGTCATGGGTCTCATCAACCCCTTATAGCTTTTAAAACCATGTTATATCATCTCATTTATTTGTGAAACAATTTATCATCAAACCATAAGTATATTATTAACTTTCATACAATAAAAAAATAAAAAATAAAAAAATAAATAAATATTATAAACAAATAATATAAACAACCCCCGTAATACAGGGGATAAAAACTAGTATAATATAATATAATATAATATAATTACATTTTGTAATGTTGTTTTCAATTGTGGTCGCACTAAAAATACCTAAATAAATGGGCCCTTTTCACAAATCACTTTCCTTTTCGCTTTCTAATTTTGGGTGCTTTTCTCCATTGATGATGCAATCTTTTTATCGTTTTTTCTTCTGCTCTATAATTGAAAATCAAGCATCGGCTGTCTAACTTTTGAAATTATCAGCAGATATTTATAAAAACTTATCAGTAGCTAGCCATTCAAATAGTATCATGCATGCAATAATTAATTGCATATATACAGGGTGTTTGGGATTGTTTATTTTGAGCAACTCATGACTTATTAATTTTTGAAAAATTAAAAAGGTGTTTGATGTTGTAATATTTCGTGAGATTATAAGTTAATAAGTTATAAAGTTGTAACTTATTAACCTATGGAAAAAGTTATAAAGAGGTAAAAGAAGGAATCCCAAACATCCCCATAATTACGTAACATCTTAATATTCCATTATATACTTGCAATTAGAGGTGCACAAATCGGTTTTTTTGAAAAAACCGGTTCGGTTTTTAACCGGACCGGTTTTTTTTATCCAGAAAAAAACCGGTTCGGTTAATAACCGGACCGGTTATTAACCGGTTATTATTGCTGAAAACTCAAACCGGCCAAACCGGTTTGGACCGGTTTAGAAACCGGTTAGAACCGGTTATTAAACCGGTTTTTTTATAACCGGTCTAACCGGTTAACCGGTTTTTTTTTTTTTTTTTTTTTTTTTTTGCTTTAGGGTTTAGGGTTTCGTTGTTAGCATTCTTTGCTTGGAAGATTAAAAACACATAACTTTCATTTATAGCTTTTACATTAAAAATACAAACATTAAATCGTTATCGCATATTCGTAACTCAAAAATACAAACATTAAAGAATGCTTAGACACGATTACATTAACAAGTTGATGTTTGTTACTCATTTTCTTCGCTACCCGATCCCGAGCTATTCCTTAGGTAATCGTCGTACGCGGCTTCTTCATCGGTCATTGGTTGAGTGTGTCCTTGATTGACCTCGTCTTCATACAAGGCCGCCTCATAGTCCATTTCCCCCTCGAGTGAGCGTTGATGTTGTGCCCTGTCTAAAGAGTCCAAGTAATCCTTGTAGCAAATCGACATCTCTACAGCTGGTGGAGTGAGTCGAGTCCTCCTAATCGATATAACCCTGCCAGAAACAGAAAAAGCAGACTCCGAAGCTACCGTGGAAGCTTGGACCGTTAGTAAATCTTTGGCCATGGCGGCGAGGATCGGAAACTCATCCTCCTTACCTCTCCACCAAGCCAGCAAATCAAGACTTCTAAATTCATCCGGAGTCATGTGTTTCACAAAGTTGGTACCACCATACCTTCCAAGTTCACTGCTTGGGGTGTTTACCCTTTGACGTTTACCGGCGTCTTCCCAAATCATGTAGTACATCCCCATTTCAAGGTCGGTTTGGGATTGGGATTGGGCAACAGCTCTTAACGAGTCATGAATTTGGGAAGACGACCCGTATCTTGTAAGGTAAACATCATACATGTTTGCCAAGGTGGTGTTGAAATCATTCTTTAAAGTTTGGCTATAATAGGGGTTTTGATCGTCGTTTAACCCTAGCTCATCACAAATTTTTTCTATTAAAGCTTCAACACCACCAACATTGATGCAAGGGTTTAACGCAGCAGCACAGGTCAAAACAGCGGGTAGTTCTTGAAAATATTTTTTAAATTTTTCTTTCATTTTTACACCCATATCAAAATAAGGTGCACCCCTACAATGAAGGTCACTCAACTTTGTGCACATGACAGCAATTTTTGGTAAAGCAATGGGGCTTGTTGGATAGTAAACCCCGGATAAACTACTTGTGCAAGATTTAAAAATTTGAAGAACCTCCGTAACGATCTCAATCAATAACCAGTTTCTAGGATCGTACGGTGCACATTTACCCCTATTTGACAAAATTTGATGAAACGCAATTAACGATTGTTTTTGTTGGATGGCTTTCTCAAACATTTCACAAGTCGAGTTCCATCTTGTTGGACAATCCCAATTAGGCCCCAACCATTGACAGTTAGCTTCTTCACAAAATTTTTTGTATCTTGAAAATGTTGAATTGTTGCTAAAAACATCTCGTAACATTCTTTTAAAATTGTTTCTTTGCGTTTCGATCACGTTTAACCCATCTTGCACGGCCAAGTTGATAATATGTGCAATGCATCGGCTATGAAAAAACGCTCCATCACAGATAGGTTTATACTTTAATTTTAAATGGCCAACCGCGGCCGTATTGTTGGACGCGTTATCAAACGATATTGAAAAGATTTTATCTTCAATCTTGTATTGTCGAATGACTTTATCCAAGAGTTTAAAAATATTTCTACCCGTGTGCGGGTAATCAAACAATTGAAACGCAACGGTTCGTTTCATCATTTGCCACGACCGGGGGTCAACCCAATGAGCCGTCACACAAATGTATGAGTCGGGCGAACCATTAGGTACCGACCACACATCCGTGGTTAAGTTCACACCAGTTTGTAAGTTTGAAAAGTATGAAATTAGTTCGGATTTAGCGTTTTTCCATGCTTTAAGCATATCTCTTCTAAGGGTCGAACGACTTACGTGTTGGTAGCGTGGTTGAACATACGTTTGCATCATCTGCGTGAATTGAGGGTTGTCGAAGTGGTTGAAAGGAAGTGATTGTTGAATCACAAAGTTGCCAAACTGTTGACGTACCGCTTCAAGGTCGTACGTAAACACCGTTCCTTGATTCGTCATCTCCGGCTGCGAACTACTTCCGGATTCGTCCTTCAAGACCTTGCAAGAGGGCTTTTCTACATGAGCTCTTAAACTGGAGTTTGCTTCTTTGTTATAAAACTTCAAACAATGTTTGCATCTAGCTTTTTGGGTTCCGTTAGACATTTCGCATAGGTCGAAATGTTGCCAAATATCTTGGTTTCGTTTCGTGGGGATGACCCGAACGACGGTTTCTCCCGTGTTCGAGGCACCCATGTTGACCGATGAAGCAGCACTTTGGGAGGCCATGATAATCGACTACGAATTAAGAGTGGTATACTCGAGTATGAAATAAACGACTACGAAAGAAGAGCGTTTGGAGTTGTATAATCGCGTATGAAATAAACGTTTAGAGCTTTTGGAGTTGTATAATCAAGTGTGATCTAACCAATACCCAACCTAAACTATATATAGATGTTTGTGGGGGTAAAATGGTAAAAAAACAAAAAAAAAACGGCTAAAAAACGGTCAAAAACACAAAAAAAACGGCTATAAGGCCGTTTGGTAACGTTCGAAAACCGGTTAAACCGGTTAACCGGTTATTAAAAAACCGGTTAACCGGTTTTTTTTATAACGGTAATAACCGGTTATTTTAAAAACCGGTTAACCGGTTTTTTAATAACCGGTTATTAAAAAAAACCGGTTTTTTTTATAACCGGTTATAAAACCGGTTTTGGGTCCAAAACTTATAACCGATACGTAAACCGGTTACGTAAACCGGTCAAACCGGTTTTTAAAAAAACCGGTTTTTAAAAAACCGGTTTTCGGTTAAACCGGCCAAACCGGTTCCGTAACCGGTTTTTTTTGACCACCTCTACTTGCAATGGATATAACAACACAAATACGACTTACACGTAATAGAACAATCTAATATCTGAAAGAAGATTTACGCTTTGAGGCATATCCGCCTTGTAAAAAATTGATAAAATACGCATTCATTGTTTTAAGTTAAGTATGAGAGAACTCGAAGCAGTATTTTGTCCATGATATTTAGATGGTGGGTCTGAAAGGATTAAGAGAGATCATCGTGGACTGCTGCCTTTCACCAACCACACCGTCCACTTTGAAAATGTATTTAGATTTTCTTCGTTACAACCAAATCAAAATTTCGAACAATGTTCACCACCACTAAAAACATACAAAAAACATTCTTAATAAAAGATAATAACAAATAAAAAGACGAACATAATATGTTAAAAACTGGATCTTTCTTTACATAAATATATCGTTTGCAATATTTTAAAAACTATTTTTTTTCTCCAATTTTAAACAATGGGCACATCATTATTATTTGAGGAGACTGGGCATTGACTACAAAAAAGTAAATAAACGCTTATTTGGTTAGAAACTTTCCAGGAAAGGAGCTTTGTCTCTTCCATATAAGTTTGGTTATCGATTTGATTATATTTGTTTTGACTTGGTTTTCTTTTGAAAAACTTCTCCGCACATAAACAAGACGACTTTTAAAAATCTGACACAATTTTATGTAGTCTTTCTTTAGGACCGGTCCTAACGATTTAAATATCTTGTCCGAGCTAAAAGACAAAGATTATTAGAGCACCCACATCCGATTTTCCATCTCTTTCATTTGACAAAAAAATTGCTATGGTTGATAAATAAACTATTTTTCATATATTAATTATAAGAAATGTTTTCTCTTACTATTTCATTGTTCATTTTAATTTGTGCTAATTAAAGTTATACCATCTATTTTCTCATTTTTATTATATCTTATAATTTTCATTTTCTTTCTTTAGCTTGTAGTAACTTTTAGATTTCTTTGATTAGAGTTTTAATAACTTCTACTTTAATCCTTAAGGTATTAGTAAAAATACAATATATCCTTATGATTTTGTTTAAATTTTGATAAATTATATTATAAGTTTTATTATTATTATTTTTATTATTATTATTTGAGTTAAAGGTTTTTTTTTTCCAATTTACATGGTTTTTTATTGGTTCAACTTATCATTTTACGATAATATTTTACGTTTTGATCTATATTTTGCGAGTTAACCAACAACAACGCGTGTCTGGTGTTTAACGTTTTTACGTTTTCTGTATGTTAACAACTCCGTCAAAACATGCGGGTAATAAGTTGACTTAGTTATTCTTTTATATGTTTTATGTTTGTATCTATTTTTTGAGTTAAACGTCGCAACACGTATGCGAGATTCAATATTTTTATTTCTACTTGTTGTTTGGTTAAAGTCCCGCAACAAAACACGTGTCTTGTAGTACTATTTTATCTTAACTTGATACATAAATAAATGAACTAGTTATTTATTTTTAAAAATGAAAGTTATGAAAAAGAGGGGAGCATGCAAAACCAAATATTACTTGTATTTAAAATTAATTATGTTGATATGTAACGTATACTTATCTATATAAAAAATGGAGCAAGTTACGACGTGATTAGTCCAAAATAAAATAGCAGATATAAGCAATCCTGCCACTATTTTTTTTTAAATATTGACGAATTTAGAATATTTTTCTTACCAGTTTATTATTTTTTATTGTTTGAGTTTATGATTATCTAGTGTTAAGTTTTCGAGTTGGGTCTCATTAAAAAATGCAATAATCCTAAACTGGCCATCTTTCTTTTAAATACTTGAATTCAACACAATCAACATATAATTCTAAACATAAACATATTCCTAATCTTGTTTGGTCTTCTGTTTACTTAAAATCAAATTAGATATTTTTTATCAACATACAATTCTAAACATAAACATATAATTTAAATCTTGTTCATTCTTCACTTAAAATCAAATTAGATATTTTTTTCTAATGTTCTTCTATAATCCTAATCAAGCTAAACATATTACAATTACACGTAAATGATATACATAAACAATCATACAATTATTAGTTTTGTGGGTCAAGTTATTTTAAAAGAGGGAACACAAACGAGAATGACTTGTGGCTGAAAAATAACTAATAAAAAATTTAATTATAAAAATCAAAACTCAAAATATAAAGGTTTCACTCGTCTTCCTCGATAAAAAAATATATAAAAAAGGACACAATGTTGAGAAAAAAGATCATTGTGTTTTAATTTATCATTATGATTTTTGTTTATTTTCGTCATTGATTGTGCATTTTTTATATTTACATTGTGTCTTTTTCCCCTGATATTATATTATATTACTCAATATTGTGTTATATTTTGTTTGACATTGTGTTATATTTTACGATATATCGTGTTTTTTTTTAATTTATCATTTTGTTTTTTTGTTTATTTTCTTCATTGTGTATTTTTTCCTCTACTTTTTTATCTGGAACTAAAAAGACGGGATAAACGTCTTATTTTTTTTTTACTCTTTTGTTTTTTATTTTATTTTGAGTTACAATTATTTTTTTCTTGACTTTTTAGGGTTTTTTTATCTGATCACAAATCATTCTCACATTTTTCATTTTTGTCTCCCTTAGAGCATTCTCAATATGTTCCCTAAAATAATGTGAGGGAAATTTGTAAATTATACGGTATAGTTATGAGTGATTGCGAGTAGAAGAGAGAGAAAATGTTATATGGGAAGGTTAAATTTGGGTATTCACTGTACGTAGCGTATAATTTTGTTAATATTGTTTGAAAGTGGTTGTGAGTAGAAGAGAGAAAATATAATGATAAAGATATAAAATATATTATTTAATTAAATAGAAGAGAGAAAATGCAGTGATTTTTAGAATAATTATATGATATATATGGATATACGGTAGAGAATGAGCTGGGAATGCTCTTAGTATATTAGCATTTTCCCATTTTATTTACTCATACTTGATAGAAGACTGGATTTGAAAACAAAATTAATGATAGACGATCATTGACTACCTGATATCTATCCTGATTGGAAGCATGAGGACTGGTTTTGAAGATCGAACTCGAAGAATCATAAAGAACAATCGAACAGATCGAAGGGTGGTTAAGGGGTGATGGCTGAAATTGAGTTGTGGAAGGCGCAAAGTCAGCAACTGATCGGAAAATTGTTTTTAAATGTTCTTTTAGTTTCAGATTTTATTTAATTATTTAGGTTTTAAATGTATATTGTATTAGACGAATACTTCTAAATTTTGGGCCATCATTTTATTAGTGCAACGCTCGTGTCCAGGTAGGTCACATAAGTTGGGTTTACACATGCATAAACAGTTCTTAAACTTCGAATAAAAGTACTAAAATAAACATAACAACTAAAGTAGACTTGGATACCACTAATTGCTCGGATAACCCGTAGTGCCCCATCATTTCCTTATTCCTTCGAATTGAACCTGCTAACCTGATCTTCATACAAAACGTCAGCTACACACTGGGTGAGTTCTAACTTTACTACTGACAAATATTATAAATAATTAAAATACATTGCCGTGATGAAGCACAACATAAATAATATTGTATGAGCATAAAGCATAACTATCAAAACAACTAACCATGCATACTGAACTGTCCTCGTGTAACTTAAATCACTGACACACACCACAAAGGAGGTGTCATCTAGTGCTCATACATAAAGCCTATCTGGTGATCGATGTCGAAAGGCCAATCAAAAACACTTATAAAATACCTTTACTAGCTAGGGCAGGTAAGATGTCGAAACCACTTGGAATCAATGGAAAGTGTAAGTGAAACTCAAATTTTATTATAAAAATAATTAAAGTGGTCAGACGATGTCATGTAAGGCCCCGAACCCGGTAGCCCTACTTTAGCGTCGGATTTACTCATAAACACAGTTCTTACAAATCAGAGTTAATTAAAACTTTCGCGGAATATAAAAACTTTCATAAAACATTATAGCAATCCAAAACTTGCCTTAATTAAACATTCTTGTCTTTCAAAATAAACGTCAATTAACATTAAAACATCTTGAGTCTTCAGATGTCAGTCTCCTATTCGCCCACCATGTGCCCGCTCAAGCTAGCTGTCTCATTCTACTCACATGCGTGCATACTAAAAGTCAGCTACGCTGAGTGAGTTCTAGTTAATCGGACGACATACAATACATACACATACATACATATCCGAAGATACATATCCATACTTAATCCATTACCCTACTACCATACATACATACATATCTACAATCACTAACCTCAGTCTACCGAGAGTACGTTCATAGTCCGTCGTCTATACCTGTACTCAAGATCGTGAACACGTAAAAGGTCCGCAGTCCTTACCTATGTTCACCAGTTATGGTACGTTCAAGGTCCGCTGTCCTTCCCTGTACCATCCTATATTGACAACACGTACAAGGTCCTCAGTCCTTCCCTATGTTGCAACCTAACCCGTAGCACGTGCGAAGTCCGCAGTCTTCCCCTATGCTACAAGAACACAAGTATAGCTCGTATAAGGTCCGCAGTCCTTTCCTGTGCTGACGCCTATCTACATTACGTATAAGGTCCGCAGTCCTTATCTACGTTGGCGTCTATCTCCTATAACACGTATAAGGCCCACCGTCCCTATCTACGTTTACATCTATCATCTACATCACGTATAAGGCCCGCAGTCCTTAACTACGCCATCCCCTGCCAAGTCTAGGTCCAACAGAAGTTAGAGGGATTCGCCATCCTAACTTAATACGTCGGACGTAGAACTCAAATACCATTTCTGTACTTGTACACACATACTTCACATATACTATAATTACATTGTAGCATAAGAACACTCTAGGCGTTCTTCACATAATTTTCACTTAACAGTCATACCCCTTGTCGATACGTGCAATATCCGGAGATCGTTCACGCCCCGACAAGTGTTCATTTGTAATGTTCATACATCTTCCATATATAATATTCATACCTTTATTTATAACCTGGCAGTACGCGCAATATCCGAAGATCGTTCGCGTACCGAAAAGCAGTCATTCATATCTATAACATATATCACATATGGCATACACTTATCAATTAGGATGAGTGTATTAACAACACATCGAGTATGCACACAACCCCAAAAACATAACAAGGAATGGGGCTAGAAACTCACCTGAACCCGGTTACTTCTTCCGTTAATGGTTACTTCTTTCTTGAGTAGTGCACGACTAACTGTATAACAATTACACGTATCAATTAACTATCACTACCCATATCGTCTTTCTAGTCTATTTACAACCCTCAACGAACGGGGGTTCGGGGGCAGCGCCCCTGACAGCGGGGTTCTAGGGGCGGCAATCCCTAGCAGGGTCCAAGGGGCAGAGCCCCTGGCTGTGGTTAAGCTGTCTTAACACATTTTTCAATAGGATTTTAAGTTATTATTTTAACTCTCCTGTATTCGCAAGCGGTCATAAATGTAAGCCAGCATACATGTTAAGCTAACTTAACTTAAGCGAACTTAACTTAAGAGAACTTAACTTAAGCGAACTTATCATTAAGCGAATTTAGCATTTAGCGAACTTAGCATTTAGACGAACTTATCGTTCAGCGAAGTTAACTTGGCGAATTTAGTCAGCTGGCGAACTTGACAACCAGCAAAGTTATCATCAGGCGAACTTAGCTGCAGCGAAGTTGTCCAGCTGCAGCTACTGTTCGTTCTTAATCCCCATAATCATTTTCGTTTCTTAACCAAATAACTCGATTTAGGTATCAACGGAATCGTCTAAGCAGCGCCTACAAACCCTAACCATTCAATCGTTCAAAACATCGGGTTTACAGGGTGCGATTTATGTATATACATACGGGTTTTTCATAGTAACGATTAACCTATCAACCTATAATCAATTTCAGTAAGTTTAGTCTCGTTGGATTCGTTTTTTTTACCAGACTAAAACAGATCTATGATTTCTAGAATAAATCCGAACATAAACGAACAAGTTCTCGATATAACGTACCGTAAACGAGTCGAACTACGAACACGAGCTGGTCTTTGATGTTGCTTTGGTCCGTCAGGACGATCTAGCACCAACAAGCTCGGGTTCTCGTCTCCGGATCTTGGTTCAGGTTGTGTGTGTGTTTTGGGTGTGTGTAGGGATTATGGAAAGATGGAATGAGAAGTTAGGGTTTTAGGATGGTTTAAGGGGTGTTTATGTCCCTTAAAGCCCATGGACCTAAGGCTCATCCCACCATCTAAATCCATGTAATTACCCAAGTCCATGATTCTTTCTATATTTAATATTAATTAAATATTAACGATCGTTTTTAAATCATAGGCCTCTTTTATTTATCGTTACAAAATTCGGGATGTTACATGTCACGCGGTTTAGTTGATTAGTTTGTAAACAATAATATAAAAATAACCAAACTCCAGGGTTCGGGTTTTGAAACAAGTTAGGAAAATGATAAACTTCTTTGGACTGTTTCTTGTTAAAATATGTAAATCAAAAGATTTAACTATTGGCTATGTTGATCGTCAGAACTGAATCCGAACAATTGACACGGTTTAATGAAAATCTAGTTGATTATCGGTTTTATTTGTTGAAACAAAAAATCAATAATGTGGTTAACGATAAACGGGTCAATGACGAAATAACTTAATCCCAATTGTTGATGACCACAAATCAATTAACTGACAAAAGATTAAGTAATCAATTAATAAAAAGCGTTTAAGCACAAAAGCAAACACAAAGAATTTATCAACTGAATGATTAATCAATTCCAAATCCAAAGTTAAAGAATAGAATATCAAAACTAACATGCAACTCAACTCTACACCCGGAGATGGTTATGAAGCCTTTAGCCTTGCATCTCGATCTTCATGCTCTTGATTATGATTCTGAAGAAGGAGTTCATGGATCAATTGTATAATTAGGATGTGTGTTGATGGTGTAAGATGGCCTCCAAGAAATCCCAAAACTGATAAATAATGAATAAATTCGACCTTAGGGTTTTATCTCTTTAAATATGGATGAAAATAATCAAAAAAATCCTTTTTCCGTCAGACCCGGAAGTAAGCTACGGCCGGGCCACCGTAGCTTACGGCAGGTCTTCCATAGTTACAGCCTTCAAGGCGTAGCTTACGACTGAGTCGTAAGCTACGGGCATCAGGTTCTGCCTTACGGCCACTGCGAGGCCAAAACACCATTTTTTTCATAAAATCTTCATTTCAACTCCGTTTTCCTCCCTGTTTGCGGCCACGTCTTCGTATTTCAATTCTCTATCATATCATATATCATTACTTTCATTTCCACTCCAACATGAATGCTCCAAATTCTCTCCTTTAAGCTCCTAAGCTCCGCACACCTGTAACCACAAATGCACTCAAAGTACTTACGTTCACAATATTTAACTAATTAAAACACACGAAATTAGACGCAATGCACGTACTTTTACCCCCCACATCATCTGGTACGCATACAATGGGGTCTAACTGTATACCCGTACAACGGGTCTAACTGAGTACCCTTGCATCAAGGTCTAATTGTGTACGCATACTACGGGGTCCAGCTGACTAAAACTTGACTACATAACTGGCAGTTAACTTTTCGTTACTTTACTTGACACATAGCGCATGCACACTAGGCCCAAAACATTTGTTGCACTGCCCTACACGCACAATTCAAGGGTTCTCCGGGAGTTGAACCGTTGGAGAACTAGTTATGAATGGCAATAGCGTATTAGCTTGGTCAGTTATTTTGAAATCAATCTGAGTTTTTATCATTGTATTATAACATTTTATAGATCACATAATCTCATGTAAATGTTTGACTGACTCTCTAAGACAAACAACCCGTTTATCTCATAGAGTAAAAATATGTTTGACTATTTATGAATGTTTAATGTATTCACCTGATTTGTTTTGTTGTGGTGACTAGTTTGAAAAGCTTTTGTTTGACTAATTCTTAACCTATAATAAAATAGGTTTACATAAATATCTTGACCATCTTTTGAACCAACAGCAGACCATACTTTCATGGTTTTATTGTTTTAATACTCGTTTACAAAGGTTGATTCAATTTATATGTTCAAAACTTAATTTTGAATAAAATAATAACATTTCTGTTGAGACGGACCTTATGAAAATGAGACAATTTGTATATGACATTCATTACATTTCAAACCCGAAACTCGACCGTTTTAAAATTCCGATATAATTCAGACGCACATTTATTTATGAAAGCATTGATTTTCATGTCACTTATATTTCATGTTTGTAATTTATTTATTTTTTATTCTTTTATGATTTATATTTTCAACCACTTGACCATTTAATCCGGTCAAGCATTGTTATTAATGATCTCGAACCACTCGATTAAACTCGTTTTCTTACTTTTTAGGCCCGTTTCGGTTTTTCTTAAAACGAGTCAAACTTATGAACGTGACTAACCCTTATTACAACACAACTTTTACTAAATAAATAAATATTAACCTACTTGAAACTTTTACGGCGAAAAAACTCTAAAAACCACCTATAGAGTAAAATATATATATTTGCTTCAAAGTCTTAAAACCAAAAAATTCTAACCAAATCATCCATGTTTTATTTGTTCATATCATATGCAATACATTGAACCTAGAAATATTTCATATTTTTAGGACTACGTGTCAAACCGAACCTATCCGTTCACTAGCTTAATTTTTTTCTTCTTCAAACTCGCTTTGTTTAACATGTGAGTTCATAACCCCCTTTTTTCCATGGTTTATACATATTTGGGGTGTAGCACATTACCATTTTCTCTCGTAAGTTCATGCTCTTCGTTTAAGAATCGATTCGCAATTATATCATGCATGTTAATAATATTTATGTCTTATTGTTTATGATGACTATACATGACTAATGTGCATTTTCTTTATCACTTTATAGTTGTGACATAAAACATCAAACATTGAAGTGGGATGGTCCGACGGGAGGTACCTGCGCCATCTATTCTTGGACTTCAGTTGAACTGGATGGTGGTTATCATTGCCCTAGTACATCGACTTTGGTCAGAAGATTGGGTCGTTTTTTAGTTGTTTTCCATTTATGTTATGATTGGATATATTAAATTGTGACATGTGAATCGAAAAGCATTTTTGAATTATCTATATATCAAATTTATTAAACCTCACCAACATATACAAGTTGATAAAATATGTTATCTTTAACGTGCTATAGGTTGATTGATGAAGTGCTAAGAAACGAAGCTAACAAGATTGGACCTTTAGGAGTATTTAAATTAATTGTTATCCTTATACTCCGATGTATTCTTATATGATCCAAACCGGTGTGTACTTGTGATTATTTGAAATGGAATACATATATTTATTGTCACTTTAATAGTGTTATGAACCTATGAGAAATTTGTAAGTACCCGCCCCGTTGTATTCCGCCCAAGGTCGGGGTGTTACACCATATAAGCTATCTTTTACCATTTTGACTGAACCTTTGTTATGACGGGATGTCAGTAAGTTTAGACAATCCGTTTTAATGAGACGGGCCGTATCATAGTGAGAAGGTCCATATAAATATGTGACATGCCATCTAATCTTTTAAACTTGACCCATATGAAAACTGATTTAGACGAATCGTATGAAGGGTTAGGCAGTCCGTCTAATCCTTCTATTTGGCTTGTTTATGTTAAAATCATTTAAACATGATTCCGAAATCCGTTAATAGGTTCTAAGACCTTATACTTGCTTGGAAACACTTATACTACTTCTTTTACTTATGTTTTTCCGAGGTTTGATACAAAAAAGCTTGGATACTCGCTTAAATACAATAAAAAAAAAACTTTTAACGTGTCCAGCTCTTGTTTACCTTACTCCCAAACTATAACATAAACACTCCTAGAACTTAATATTACTTGGACAAAACCTCCCTTGGATGTTAGCACTTGGTTATTGAGAACTAGGCCCCTAACACCTTTCTTTGTGATGAAGAAACCTTAAGAACAAGCTAAAATAAGGTTTCTGATTATGAGATGGTTTGGGATGTGTTTAAGGATAATGAAAAAACCTTAACAACACTTAAACAGAGCCTCTTTTTGTTGCAACATCATTTGGTATGAAAAATAAAGCTTTCTTCTTAAAGAAGCTAACCAATAATACCAAGAACACTTGATTATTCTTTAATTTGGATTGAAAAGGGTTTGGAAATTATCAAGAGATGATTTGATATGTTTATGCATGATAATGGAAAAGATTGCATCCCTTTATAGGCTAAAATGAAGTGATAAGCTCAAAATCCGCGTCTGCCACGTTAATACAGAACTGTCAAATTGGCAAAGCTGAATTTTGTGTTGAGAAGGACCGTCTCATATTTGATATGGTTTGTCTAATAAGTCAAAACCGCCATATGACTTTTAAAGCTTGATGTAGGCCGTCTAAAGTGGTTAGACGATTCGACTAACCAACTTTTGGGGTATTTTCATTCTTAACCCTTAGTTAAACTTTGGATTCATTACCATTTGGTCCCTTGACTTATAAAGTATCAAAACGAAGATCCGAACGTTGTCTTTACGCATATATGCCTTATCTTTTTTCGGGATATTATACCTTGACGCCCTTTAACTTTTAAACAAAGTTGCCTCTTCTTCAAACTTTAGCCACACAGGTTTTCATGCATTTACGCGTTTCACACAAGACTTTTTAGCCTTTCAACTTTGTTCACAAAGCTTTTATTTTAATAGTAGCATAACGACCCGATACCAACCGATTTATCGTCGTGTCCCCTCCACAACGCGCCGGTTAAAACATCTATAATTATAGAGGGTGATTTTATCTGGTTTCCAACGAGGCAACCTCCGTAGGCGTTAGGTTCATTTGCAAATCAAGTTCGAACCACCACAACCTACAGGGTCTTCACTTGCTTGGATTGGGTTGATTAACTTTTCTAAAATTGTCACTTAAACTTCACATAATTATACATATATTTATATTGCAACTTCTTAACATGTATTTAATGCTTCTTAACATGTACTTCACGCTTAAATTACTGTACGAGGTGTTTTACATGTTGTACATTTGGTTCCTTACGTTGTAATGAATTGTTTTCAAAGTCAAATGTAATCTGAGAGTTTTTATTTCTTTTATTTTTCTCCATTCAAAATCTCATTTATTATCGATTTGTTTATTTTTTTTAGAACAACTACTTTCTTATGTTTTTAGGTCACCGAGGCTACCGCACTCTCTAAACTGGAGAGCTCCGTTGCCCCACTCTAGTCAGACTATGTTTTCTTAATCGATCCCACGTTGGCATCAGAGTTTGGCTTGGGCGTTCCCTGGGAAACCATATCGCCAACTATCAGTTGATAGTCGTTGTGCGCTACAATATCATAACTCTCTTGTGTAACACACGATGGGACAGAAACCAAGATAGGCTCGAGATTCGAACAGACAACATTTGAAAGCATAACTCAAATACTTCATTGCTATAATTCATCGAAAGTGAAACAAGTGAGAATCAAACTCGAGACATCAGTGAAGAACCTAAGCCTTCCTACCACTAACTACAAGTGATGGATTATTATCGATTGATTTACTACTCCACTTTTATTAATATTAGAAGCTCAAAAATATGAAGTATTTTTGTATATTGTTTTAAACAAGAAGTTAAGAACAGTAACCAAAGTTTCGATGTCTGCAAAACAAAGAACGCAAATCAAATAACCATCTAAGACGATAATGTAAGCTAAAACTCGAATTAGTTAGGTAAATCGATTTACTTAGCTTGCAATATGAGTCAAGCGACGATGGTCCATGCCCCCACCAGACCACCACGACACCACACCACCTCCAACTAGGGTTCTGAAATGGAACCCAGCAAAAGTAGGTTATGATCGATGATGATCGGAAAGGGATGAACCAATCGTGCAGACTCCAGTGGATTTAGATGAAGGCATTGAAACCCTATTTCTCTGGTTTGAGGCGAGAGGCAGTGTTTTGTTTGGATGAGAAATGATATGATCGGTCATGATGATAGAACAAAAGTTGAAAAGGGAGACACAGTGGAATTTTTGGTCCAATGGCAAGATAGTGCAACTCCTATTGCCTGATGCACATCTCAGAATGCAACATCCAGCCATAAGAAAAGAGTACAAATTCAACAGCATGATGCACAACCATCAGTGCAACACTTTAGTTGAAATTATTATAAATTAGTTATTTAGTTATATATTTATATATTAATATTCTAAATTATGTATCACAGCATTTGGTTTTTAAAACAGATCCAACACATGAACAAGTAAGGCGACCGTTACATGTCTTTTTATAAGTTGTATATTTATATTTTAAATATTGAATATTTATCATGTAAGTCTTCTTTGTATTATCACACTTAGTCTTATTTGTGTTGGCCTTCCTGAAATTTGTTTCTCTGAGGAGGGTGGTCTAAAACCATCACGTGCAACATCTAATTGAGGTGTGCCACCTTACTCCACCATTTTCCATCAGTGGAGGTGGTGGGGTGGTGTGGTGTGATAAATTATTTTTTTATTTTTATAATTTTATATAATAAATAGAAAAACAATATTACATTAAATAAAAAATAAAGCAAGATTAAATAAACGTTACAAAGACAAATAAATTAAAAAAACCGACAAAAAAATACCTACGGCCCTTCCCAACCCCACTTGTCGCATATCTCGCGTTTGCGTTGAAGTAGGATCGATTTAAAAGGTTTATCAAGATGTTCGTGCGGTTGTAGGAGGAATGTTAAATCGGCGTTTTTTGGTTTTCATTCAAATGGTTGATATACGTATCCTCACATTTCATTTTTACAGCATGAGCCTAGTTCTTTCGCTCCTTCGTCTCGGCCATTTCCGCCAACTTAGCCGACTTGTATTCGGCGAAGTCTTCAACCACCGCTTCCTTTCCGAATCTTGACGATTCCCCACTTTTCTTGCGATTCGGCCGTGTGGGTGTGGGTGTGTCTTCGTCGGGATCGTCTCCGGGTTCCTCGTTCAAGTTCATGTTCGGCATGTTGCTTGACAAAGCCGTCGGTAGACGTTGTGTAGTTCTCGGACTCGAAAGTTTTTGATCTTTTTGAAGAAGATCCTTTCTTCCTTAGAGCCGTCGGTCCGTCCATGTCGACCACAGGAATCGGTTCCCACTTCGGGTGATGTCTTGCAACCTCCCACGCTTCCAAATGGGGAAAAGATCTATATTTGAAAACCTTGACATATTCGCGCAAAGACTCCTTGATGATAGTCGACTCGCTCGCTCCGCTTTGTGGAGTTCGGGACTACAAAATGTTTAGGAAAATATATATATCAAATTGTAAAAATAAAGTAATAAATTATAAAAAAAATAAACTAATAAATTTTAAAAAAAAAAATAGTTACCACTTGGATGAAGCAAGCATCAAATTTTGACATTTTTACGATTCAAATCTCCCAACTTGGAAGTCATCTGATCCATGTTTCGTTTGGTTGACCCGAGAAGTTTCTCGAAATGTGCGATAATACGTCTCCATAACATTTCTTTTTTGTTTGTTGGTTTGAGTGTTTTTTTATTCGGAGTAGTGTAAATAAGCCTTGGTCAAGGCGACCTCCTCCGCGGACAACCAATGCTTCTTTGCGCCGATGACATCCTCCTCCGCGAGTTCACCGTCATCCACATTGTCCACTTCATCAAGAAAAGCACTTGCAAATTGATGTATAACATCGTTATCGTCTAGGGGATCGACGGACATTTGAGATGGTTGAGATTGAAACATTTGAAAAGCATTATTTGGATAATATTAAGTAGAAAAAGGTGGAATAAATGGTTGGTTTTGATACAGTTGAAAAAATTGCGATTGGTTTTGGGAAGGTTGAAAAGATTGGTTTTGGGACGGTTGAAAATGTTGTGGATAATAAGGTTGTTGTTGGAATGGTTGGGTTGTGTCGGGTTCATCTTTTAACCGAAATCTAGTCGGCTCGCCTAGATTTTGTCGAACCTTTGGTCGGGTTTGGGTTTTCTTTGAACCCGACCCATGTTTCCTAGAACTCTAGTCCTCTTATTTTTGCCTTCTCTCTCTTCTGTTTGAGAGAGAACCAATCCAGTTTTTTATGTCTATAGGTTGTCGAGTTCCATTTTGAAAGCCCTAGACGACGGCACAATTTCGATCTTCACGCCACCCGTCATAACATGACGGGTCTAAATACTAGTTAAACATTAGTTTCCTTAATACGCACATATACGCACCTGCACTAAGTGTGTGTGCTTTCAACTCGGGAGAAAAAGGCAAAACACATCATTAAATCCAACAAACCTACTTTTGTAATGCTTATGGCGCATCTGATACATATATAAATTGAAAGGGATTTACCTAATTTAGTATCGCCCTTTCTATCCTTTTCTTTCTTCACTTTTTTATAAATTTTTCTTATTTTTGTAAAGCAAAATTTTATTAAAAACTTTACAACTGGTGACCAAGAATAGTGTTAGGATAATGAAAAAGTGGAGTTAAGGAAACAAAACCACGCAACTGCTCATATTCACTCAAGGTGTCTTTCCAAGTGCTATGACGAGGACATCTAGAGTCAAGACCACGCTACGCATTTAATAAGGTCATATGCTCACTCATATATGAAGCTAGCTAGCTAACTAGCTAGGATATCATTTATATATGTACTTTGTCATATAATTGTTCTCTTAAATGCGTTAATTGTTCTTATTTTATTTTTGATATACGAATTACTCAATGCATTGGTAGTTTACTTTGAAGTTTGCTCTATAGAGAAATTATTTTTTTGTTTTCCATTTGAGGGACCAAGAGTCAGAACACATCTTCCTAGTTTGCGTGCACACATAAAACGCAATATTTAATTCGTAGGTTCTAGGCATGGTTCACTTTCTTGAAAATTTACGGAGTTTATATTTGTACACTCTTTGTGTGTGTCATCAACCCTTTTCCGTGTTGCCATAAATCCATCATACGAGTCGTGTATGTATCATATGACTCGTATGGTGGGTGTTTGAATAAGTCAAATGATGTGTGAATAACCAAAACCATATATTTAATCAATTGGAACGTATAAACAAGCGAATGAAAAATCTAATATTACAAGATCACTAATTAAACAAATTTGATGTTTTTTATTATGAATTTCTTGTAGAACATATGATCGATTTGTATACCACTAATTGTATTACAAATGGCGATCGACACCTCTAATTATAGGCCGCCGGAATTCCACTATGGCCGTCATGATGCTTTGTTAAATGAACGCAACACTTCATTTATTTTCTAACCGTCAAAACATTTACACAAACTATTTACTCATTACAATTTGCACCCTAACTTTACTAACTAAACTTTCCAACATAGTTTAACTCTTCTTTAATAAACTAACAAGATCTTTAATTAATCAGATTGTGATTAATTCCAACAATAAACAGTGACTACGAATTGCACTTATCAACAACAACTTTAAGTAAGAAGCCAAATCCCATTATTAGGAAAGTGCAATTTGCATGAATAATCTATATGTACATTCATAAAGCAAACTAAGATATTCTTTGTATAGTAAACAAAACACAAAACTTCATATCTTGCAAGTTGCGAGAAATATCAGTTAAAAACCGTTGGTAATTCATATTAATAAAATTACCAACATCCAAAAATATTATATTTGAACTATATATGTATGCTTGCATAATTTTGTTGAAGAAACGACAGTTGGAGATAGAGTCTTTCATTAGCAACATGGGCCACCTTTTTGTTAGTTTAAAAAAACTATATAAAGGCCAAATTTTACCACTCAGATGCCACCAATTTATGTCACATTCCATAAACATCAGTATCACAATGTAGGCCAAACTAATACTATGACCATTTTTCTGAATAATCATTGGTGGGTACCGGCAAAAATTAGGTCATTGTTCTTAGAAGTTGCACTGAACTATTTTTGTCGCCTACAGAGCATGGATCTATAGCTACTAAGAACCTGCTAATCAGAATGATCATAATATGAATGGAGAGTTAATTAAAAAAATGAATACAATAAACAACTAGCAGTTCAAAGATTTGTAGAAATATTCAAACATTATGAGTCCTAGTCCAGCCTGCATTTGTCGTTGTTTGATTTAATGGGTTGGTGAAGGGCAAGTCAATCTCAAACAGCATTTTTATTATCGGGTTTTATTATATATTTATTTATTTATTATATATTATTTCCAAAGTCGTAACATTTAAATAAATAATATTTTATAATGTTTTTGATTCATTTCTAAGACTTTAAAAGTAACAACAGCTGAAATTTTGGTACTTAATCAAAATTAGCTGATTTACTTTTTATTAAAACGTACAATAATATGTTCATTTATTTATAATATATAGTGTTTACGTCAAGACAAGACAGAAGACAAATGTGCAGGTTAAAAGCTAAGAAGGCTTGTCTTGACAACTAATACATGTATCTACGTTGGATATGAAAAAGAAAAGAAAAGGAGATTTGATCGTTACATTCATGATTATGAGATTTCAGGATTGTGTGGTTGTGTCATCCACCATAAACGTATATATTGATGTACAACCCTAAACCAATTATTTATAGATTAATCGCTATCTCATACACGTGTGTGTTTATATATAGATGTTACTATATAAAACGTTTTTACTTTTCTAGGTACAATATACGAAGACACATGATTCAATATTCATGTATACAATATACATGTCACTATAGTTACGCACAAATTACTAACGTATATCAATAATAATTAGGGGTGAGCAATTTAACCGTCAAAACCGTTAACCGAACCATAACCGCCATAACCGAACCGATTTTAACCGATAATCGTCATAACCGGTGGGTCGGTTTTAATGAAGTTTTGAAAACCGCCAAATGCGGGTCGGTTTTGGTTATAGATACTTCCAAACCCGTCATAACCGAACCGACCCATTTATTTAACCAACAATATGTTTGAGATTTATTTTCAACAAACATATTGTCAGATTATACCATTTTGATGTGCTCGGTTCAACTTTTGTTATCAAATTAACTTAAATTTCATTGTTAGATTATATAAGGCCATTTTTTCAACATCTGATATTAATATTATGGATTATATATTTTGTTGATTTATGTCAAGTCATTTTTTTCTAATATTGGTATCAAACTATTAAGCTCAATTAAATTGTTTTGGTTACGTTTAACCGACCCGCTTTAACCTTCAAAACCGATGAACCGGAACCGCCATAACGGATCGGTTATGGTTATGGTTATCCATTAACTGACATATCGGTTATGGTTTTGAGTTTGACTCAAAACCGCTCCAAACCGACCCATGCACACCCCTAATAATAATTATACATAATTTTATTGTGTTTCATTTTTTTTAAATATATATGATATTTTGTTATATTCCGACGTTGGCAAATTTATTTTTTTGTTAATTTCCTGTGTAACCTGACACGGACCGAATTTGTGTTGAATCACAGCCACACCACATGAGTTTTAACCAACCGACTACAAGTTGTTTAAAATATATTTTCATCATAGTGTATACGAGTATCAATACTATTATATGCATTTACCTTTTTGGGATTAGTGTTGTTATCGTTACTACGAACTTAACCGATGCCGACTGAATTCGTATAACTGTACCTAATGCAGCGGTTTTGTGACCTAATTTTGTATTAAGAGAGAAGTTTTTTCCGCACATGATAAAGTTTATAACATGTCAGTGAAATATTCCAACTTTAATTAGCTTATACGACATTTGAACAGATTCGAGCATTGCATAGACTCGATCAGTCCCTAGCAAAGCTATTAAATATATATATATATATATATATATATATATATATATATATATATATATATATATATATATATATATATATATATATATATTTCACTTTGACCTTTGTTTTATCTATGTCCACAAACATCATTTTCATATGGGCCTTATGCATTTTAATTGATTAGTTTTGTCCTCCATCGAGGATAATGTAGTTTTTGAGCCAAGTATATATACATGGTGGCAATCTCTTTAATATGGTTTTCTTACGTGACAAAAGTAGATAAACTCGTTGGAATCGATCAAGTTTGATAGGATGAAACATCTTTTCAAAAGTTAGGTCATGCTTTCTCTCCATGTGTCCCGTCTTTCATCAAACAACACGAACGAACGAGTGCCCCACGGACAACAATGGACACTGTATATCTTGTTATGACTTCAAATAGAAAGAAAAAGGACACAGTAGCAAAAGTGTAAATAACTCATCATGGTTTTGTAATCTAATTATCTAATTAGTATTAGACGTGCACAAATCTGCTATTATTGAAACCCGGAACCGAAGAGGGTTTCTTTGATCGGGTACAAAATGTAACTGGTTCCGGTCAAGAACCGGGTAGGAACCGGACCCGACCCAGTAAAGGGAATATGGGAACCCAGTGGAACCGGGTAGGGTAGGAACCGAGTCCGGTTTATACCAAAAACCGGGCACACCGGGCATTTAAATTTCAAAATGAAACTAGCCGTTGGGAACCGGTTCCAGTAGCTATATAGCCGTTTTTGGACCGTTGGAACCGGTTTTTAACTATATAACATGTACACACATGCTATACATAGCTAGGTTTGATGTAAAACTTGATAAACCACCCTTTAAACACACTTTAAATATTTATTACGCTTAAATCGGCAATCAATGGCAACTTACGAGAATGTTGTTATGGTCATCGACACACCAAGATGCCCCAAGGTTTGGGTTCATTACGATTTATGTGTTATGACCGATCACAGGAGATGGTGCAATGCAAGTATTGTGCCAAGTTTCTGAAAGCGGGATCGAACTCCACTTTCCGAAAGCGTACCAATAAATATTGTCGTGAAAAATAAAAGTATCGATGCCAAGAAAGCAGAAGTGGGAGAGTCGTCTAGGGATGGCAATGGGCCGGGTTTGGGTCGGGTTTAGGTATTCCCAAACCCATACCTGGTTATGAAAGTCCGTCCCAAACCCATCCCAAACCCGTCGGGTTTTAATCGGGTAATTACCCGTCGGGTTTCGGGTTTTCCCATTGGGTTTCGGGTTTCTTATCGGGTTTTAATAAATTACCCATCAGGTATACCCGGCTTAAAACCAGCTAGGTTTCTACCGGGTTTTGACAAAATATAACTAATCGATTACAAAGATGGTCACTATAAAGATAAAATGTCTCAAGTAATTGACATAAACAAGTTCCGACATATAATATATTTGGAATATAGTATATATATAATATAATAAGCTATATCGGGTACATCGGGTATATAATCGGGTAAATGGGTTTATGTTATTGGGTAATCGGGTCGGGTAATCGGGTATATTATAAATCCCAAACCGGCGAAAAGTTTCAAAACTAATCCCAAACCCGTCCCAAACCCTAATGATTCGGGTATTACCCGTCCCATTTATGTCAGATTTCGGGTTTTCCCATCGGATTCGGGTTTCATTGCCATCCCTAGAGTCGTCCGGCTCTGAACTCAAGCGCCTACCGCCGCCGGTAACAAAGCTTAATCTTCGTAAAGAGTGGGATTAAAACGACGAATCTTGTTAGTTATTTTAAGTTGTTATGTTTAATATTGTTTGTAATATGTTTAATAATGTTTGTAATATGTTGTGTTTTTTATAATAAAATGTATGTCGTTAATGTAATGAAATGGTCGTTGAAAGAGTAATAAAAAATAAAGCATGACTAATAAAAAAATAAAGCATGACTGATAATAAATAAAGCAAGACTAATAAAACAAAAAAAAAATACTTGAAAGTGAATAGATTGGTTCGTGTTACAAATTAAATTACTAAAATAAATAAAAAATACAAGTCTTCAAACTCTTCTTCTTAGTCTTCGTCTTCCTCACCACCCAATAGCCCGGAAGAAAGCCCTTCTTCCACCTCTTAATCATAAATTAGACGCTATAGTGGTATTTCATCTTCAAAGTTTCCCTTATGTTGTATACGATCCACCACATCCAAATGATCCTTAAGGCAAATGCACACCTCTAAAGACTCCGGAGATAGTTTTGTTCTTCGCATCGATAATATCCTTCCACTAAGAGAAAAAACAGATTCTGAAGCTAACGTTGAATCTTGGATGCTAAGCAAGTCACGAGCCATAGCGGATAAAATAGGAAATTCGTTTTTCTTTCCTTTCCACAAAGCCAAAATATCAAAGTTGCGAATTTCACCGACCGTTGCACCCTCAACATAGTTTGCTCCACTATATTGGACCAAGTTCACTTGTTGGTGTGTTTCCCCTTTGTTTCTTAGCCGCTGACTTACAAACAACATTCATCAACTTTATAAGTTTGTCTTTGCATGGCCTACTTTTTGTTGTTTTACTCCCTAAAGACGACTTTGAGCTTGGACCATAAAGTTTAAAATAATGATCGTAAAGTTCTTCAAGGGATTTTTTGAAATATTCATTCGCTTCTGTCGATAACCCCGGGTCGATCTCATGCATACCCATGTTGTCATATATTTCCTCGATCAATGTCTCAACCCCGACAACATTCCAATAGGGGTTTAAAGCGGCGGCATAAGTAACATCGGTGTTGTGCATTAATAATATTTTTGGAACTTCTCCTTCATTGCCATAACAATATGATGGAAAAGATCATTCTTCTCTTCAAACTCTTTAAAATTCAATGAGAAGTTGTACTATTCTTACAACACCCAACAACTAGTAGGATAATAAACCCCCGATAATTTAGTTGTTGCAGTTTTGAAAACATCAAGATACTCCAAGAAATAACCGACATTGGCCCAAACACCTTCAGGAACCAAATCAGCTTCGCACCGATCAACAAGAGTGTTATTAAAACTTTGTAATGTTTCCCATTGTGCAAAAGCACACTTGAGCATATGATAAGTTGAGTTCCAACGGGTTAGAACATCCCAATTCGGCCCTAAATATTTTCTTTCAATTGATTTGCAATAGTTTTTATATTCCAAATCCCTTCTTATACCACTTTTGAAAACATCTTGTGAAATAAATCTAAAGCAACTCAAACCGGCTTCCATGGTTTCATTGGTGAGGCCTTGTTGAAAAACCAAATTGATAATATGTGCAACACATCGAGCATGAAAAAAATTCCGTAAAAAGGTGGTGTATATTTTATGATAATTTTTTCTACCGCCTTTGTATTGTTTGTTGCGTTATCAAACGACATAGAAACTATATTTTTTATCAAGTTCAAAGTCGTTATTACCTCATCTAAAATTTCAAACAATTTATCGGCGGTATGTGGATATGGAAAGTTTTCAAAAGCGATGGTACGTGTCACACCCCGACTTAGGGCCTAGGCGTGTGACCACATGTTGGTACCTATTTTGTAAATATATCAGAGTTATGAATTAATTTTAGCGGAAGACTTTAGGTTTGAATATAATATTAATTTACAATGAAAAATTACTTGGGAATTAAATACCCAAGTATGAGTTTACAAAATATATGTTTCATAATATAAGGATTTTATATAAAAAACGGAGCCATATTGTAACGCGCTTCTATCTTCATAAGACTCAAATCCTTGCTAATGCTACTTATGCTTAATTACCTGTAATGGGTTAGAAAAATACGTCAGATATATGCTGGTGAACACGTATGACTCAATAAAAAACTTGAATGACATTACAATACAAATATAGTTTTCTCGACAAGCTCAGCGGAAGCATTTCTACTTCCGGTCTATCTACCACCACCCTACACACACAATTGTTCCTAAGCCACGTAGCCTTACTAGAAACTAGTTATGACCGTTAGCCCGCGGCCACGTAGCCTTTGATTGTTTAGGCTGAACAGTTATGTTTGGATCCAGACACATGTGTATTTGGTCTGAGTTGATTTTATTCTCTACTTTGTATTATAACGTTTTACAGATCACATAACGTCATGTAAACAATGACTGACTCGTTAAGACAAACACCTGTTCATCTTATCGAGTATAAATATGTTTTGACTGATTGAAAAGGTTAACGTTTTCACCTGTACCGTCGGTGTTAGAAACCTTGACTGATTGATTGATTGTGAGTGATATTTAACCTATAGATAATAGTTTTGTATAAATATCTGAATGGTGTTTTGAATAAGCTATGATTACTAAGCTTAACCTTGAAATCGTTTATCTTTGATTGTGAATGAAAACTCTTAGTTTTTATGTGACGTTTGATGTAGCATGCTTTGGCTTAATAAGTTATAACACGTTGGTAAGTTTCTCCAGGTAAGTAAACGGATCCCTCGGTTGATTGGGATTTGTATGAATTACTTTTCCTTAGGAAAGAAACTTACTACTAGTGATATTACCCTTACAGTTTACTACATGCGTGTCAAAATATATCTTTGGTTAACATTACTTTGCTTTGAAGAAACGTTTATGAAAACTCGTTTATGAATGTGAATGTTTACAAAATACATTCAAGGTTAAAGGCCATAGCCTTGATTGATTGTCTAAGCTATAATTCAAATAACTTAAACATAACTCTTACCTTAGATTAGATACTTAGAATAATAATGTTGGTACATGATGTCAGTAGTTCAGTATCTAGTGTCTGTAATCGTGTTATTTGGATTTGTATTGATGTTTAAGCGAACTTGTCTCACAAGTTCGCCTGATATAGGCGAACTTGTGGAACAAGCGAAGTTAGTGACAACTTCGCCTAAACATGTTAGGCGAAGTTGTCGTATGATATATAGGTTAGCTTACGGGTTATTTGAAAAAAGTTTTCAGTACGTGTAATCGGTGATTGTATATCACGTGTTATTAGTTGCAATACAACGTGTTTTTTTGAGTATTGTAACGTGTGTTTGCTTGTGTTTAACGTATATCGATTCGATGCTCGTATCGTCTTACATAGGGATTCCGCACCTACGTAGAATGAGATATTTCCGTTTAGATCCGGCTGGGAACCTACAATTGGTATCAGAGCTTTTACTCGTGATTGTGTGGTTCGGGATTATCACATGGGTGTAGAAATCGTTCTGTTCGACTATTCGCGGGATGAGTTTACGTTGGAATACCGAGTTTTTGTGTACTACTCACCTCACTCCACCAAAACAAACCCATTACACCTTTGCATACCTCGCAAAACGTCAAAATCAAACGTGCAAAAACGTTGTGTTAATCAGGCGAAGTTGCCGTCACTGTTTGTAGGGTTTAGGCGAAGATATAAGTTTAAGCGAAGTTATTAACAACTTCGCCTACCTCACAAGTTCGCTTAACTTAAGCGAAGTTATCTGCAACTTCGCCTAATCAGGCGAAGTTAAGAAGAAGCGAAGTTAAGAATTCAAGCGAAGTTAAGACTTAAGCGAAGTTAAGTTTAACTTCGCCTATTGGTACTGTTCTGAATAATTGAACATTTTTTGTTTGTTTCTTTGAGTGTTCGTTCGTATTTCCTCCAAAGATGACTTCTATAAATATTACGGAACTGGTGAAAATGGAGGTGGAAGCAGGTTCAGCTACTAAGGCACCGAAAATGCTTAAGGGTACCGATTTCGTGGCTTGGAAAGATCGGTTTGAGCAGTATGTTAAATATCAAGATGCTAAGATGTGGGTGTGCATTCAAGATGGATACATTCCACCAACGGCTTTGTATGAGGGTCGTGAACAAATTAAGAAATACAATAAGATGGAAGAGGAAGAAAAGAAGATGTATGAGGCTTAAAGCAAAGCTCATGCTGCGATAACAATGGGTCTTCCACAAGAGATTCTTCACACCTTCAGGAAATATAAAACCGCCAGAGAGCTATGGGAAGCGCTTGAAAACCGATATGAAGGTAATGTGGGGATACGTGCATCCAAAATTAAGCTACTCAAAACCCAATTCTCGGTGTTCAAGCATTTAAAGAATGAGTCACTTGATGATATCATCACAAGGTATTACCACTTAATGACCGAACTCAGGAACTATTTGTTGGTACATGGATGTCAGTAGTTCATAGTCTAGCGTTTGTAATCGAGTCTGTAATGTAATTGTGTTTAAGTTTATCTTTATGTATGTAAGCAAAGTTGTCAACAAGTTCGCTTAGGCGAACTTGTTGAACACGCGAAGTTGTTGACAAGTTCGCCTAGGCGAACTTGTTCAACGAGCGAAGTTCTTGACAACTTCGCCTGAGGCGAAGTTGTCATGTATTTAAGTAACCTACGGGTTACTGTTTAAGTGTTGGTTTTTCGAGAGTTTGTTTTTGAGTTCGTGATAGTGTGTGATCATTTCACGTGTCAAGTGTCTGTAATAGACGTGGTTCGAGTTATAATATAACGTGGTTTCGTTTGTATCGTGTGTTCGTGTTTTACGTATTCTACGCTCGTAACTACCTACGCAGGGATTCCGCACCTGCGCAGATAGCGATATCCCGTGTAAGATCCGTCCGGGAACCTACAATTGGTATCAGAGCTTAGGCTCGATTGTGAGGTTCGGGATTTCACGCGGGTGTAGAAAACGTCTCGTTTGACCTATTCGCGGGACACGTTTTCGTTGGGATTGTGTTATACTCACCTTATACAGTCATATTCAAGCCGTTACACTGACCGGAAACTGCTAAATTGTCGAAAACTGATCTGAATATTTTCAGTGTTCTTCGGGCGAAGTTACTGTTCTTCAGGCGAAGTTGCCGTCACTGGAAGTAGGGTTTCGGCGAAGATATAAGGTTAAGCGAAGTTAACCACAACTTCGCCTACCTCATAAGTTCGCCTAAGCGAAGTTATCCTCAACTTCGCTTACCTCCTAAGTTCGCTTACCTTAAGCAAAGTTATTCTCAACTTCGCCAAGTCACGCGAATTTAAGAATTTTCAAGCGAAGTTAACACTTAAGCGAAGTTAGCCTTAACTTCGCCTATAGTACTGTTTGGAAGATTTTTTTTTAATTTTCGGGTTTTTTGTTTTCGCGAAGATGTCGCCAATTAACATCTCTGAATTAGTCAAAATGGAAGTAGAAGCGGGGTCGGCTACTAAGGCCCCAAGGTTGATGAAAGGAACTGACTTTGTGGCGTGGAAGGATAGATTCATTCAGTATATTAAATACCAGGATGCAAAGATGTGGGTGTGCATCCAGGATGGATATATCCCACCGACAATGGTGTACGAAGGTCGTGATGTGGTTAAGAAGTACAGCAAGATGGAGGAAGAAGAGAAGAAAATGTATGAGGCCGAGAGCAAGGCCCATGCTGCAATTACTATGGCTCTTCCTCAAGAGATTCTCCATACTTTCAGGAAGTACACTTCTGCACGAGAGCTTTGGGATGCTCTTGAGAATAGATTCGAAGGGAACGTGGGTATTCGTGCCTCGAAGATCAAGCTGTTAAAGACCCAGTTCTCTGTATTCAAGCATTTGAAGAACGAATCACTCGATGATATTATCACCCGATATTATCATCTAATGACAGAGCTGAACAACTATTCGATTGCTTACAGAGAAGAGGAAATAGTTGAGAAGCTTCTCGATGCTCTCCCACCGAAGTGGGAAATGTACACTGTTCTAATGAGGGAAGACAGAGACTTTCCTAATTATGATTTGGAGACAGAAGTAAACAAGCTCAGAACCTTTGAGCTTAATATGGTTCGTAAAGAGACACCAACAGATCAGATTCAAGACCCTGGTATGTATGGTGCCAAAGTTAACTCAGGCTCAAGTTCGAAGCCTGACTCTGCTGCTTACTACTCCAAAGGAGAGTCAGGTTCTGACTCTTCTCATGATGGAAATGTGTCCGTAAACATGAACGGTGATGTTTGCTTCGTTGCTGGAGGATCAAGTGCTTCGAAACCTCAAGCATCCACAAGTAGTTTCTCTCCCAGTGCTTTAAGCAATAACTATTCCAAGATGCCAATGAGTGTCAAATCTGCTGAAGAGCAGTTTGCAGTCTATGCATCTTTTATTGCTTCTTACGAGAACTACATACAAGGGAAGATTGTGGACCCTGCTGTTTTGGAAGAAGACTATGACCAGATCGATCTTGATGATCTGGAGGAGATGGATCTGCAGTGGCAGATGGCGATGATAGTCAGAAGAGTGAAGCGTTTCATGAAGAAGACTGGCAGAAAGTTCGTAGGTGGAAAGCCAGGATTTGACAAGTTAAGGGTGAGGTGTTACAATTGCCAACAGAATGGACACTTTGCAAAAGAGTGCACTAATGCACGGGTAGAACGTAGTCAGGGGAAGACTACACAGCAAAGTGGAAATAACAATGGGAATAGAGCCATGATGTCTGATGCTGGAGAATACAACTGGAATATGTTCTCTGGAGAACTCTTTGAGCAAGCTCACATGGCAAAGGTTGCAGCTGAAGAATGTGTGAAAGCTGCTGAAAATGAAAAAGCCTTCATGGCTGATGATCAGAACACCGAGGTATGTACTAAACCTATCTGTACTAAGTGTGAGAACTTGTCTGAACAGCTTGCAACAATTACTGATCAGTATGTTAAATTGGATGCCGAATTTAAAACCTTGAAAGAAGATCATCATTTTTCAAAGACAAGAGAAAATAATTATAAAATAAAAATTAAAGCATGTGAAAAGGACGTTAAAAGTTTAAAAACAAAATTAGCTGAAAAAATTGATGTGATCGATCTAAGCTATGAGGTTTTAGAAGAGAAAACCAAGTTAATTGCTGAGAAAGAAAAGCAGATTGCTGATCACCAGGTAAAAGTGGTGGAACTAAATAGGAAACTGGAGCAATTCCGGAATTCCTCTGCTATTCTTGATCACCTCGTCAGTGATCAAGGTTCCTCACCTAAGAGGGGAGGAATTGGTTACCATGAGGTTCCACCACCATATAACCATAATTATACTTTCAATCCTAGTGTTCATGAATCTGTTAATGTTGTAGCTGATCAGACAGGTACTGCTAAGGAAACTGGTAAAGTACCAGAAGTTAGTAAAGGCGAAACAAGTTCGCCTGTCTCAAAAATTAAAATTTCAAGTCCAGTCTCATCTGATTCGGATAAGTCATCCGAGTCGGGTAAGACAAAAGAGAAGGAAGTATTACCCACTAGTGGAGAAAAGGTTAAATCAACTCAAAAGAGTACTCCACTCAACCCATATGTCCCACCTTATGTGAGACGTACGGGTGGTAATACTGCCTCCACATCTAAAACATCTGCTGAAAAGAAAGCTGAATATAGATGTTGTTTTAGATGTAATCAAACAGGGCACCTTGTTGCTGATTGCCCTCTGAAGCAGCGTTTCAGAGAGGTGAGGCCCTCGAAAACTGAGACTAAGGTTTTTAGTAATCGTTTAAATGTTAAAAATGAAAACCGTTCAAATTTGAGATATAATACCGGTTTTCAAAGAAACACATCTCGTTTTCACACTACTAATAACCAAACCAACTGCTATAATTCTTTTAATTCTCTTAATGTTCGTCAGTTTGGTTGGCCTCACTATCAGTCTCCAAGGAGGTATCCTGTTAGGACTCGTGAAAATTTTCCTAATGCTAACTGTGGTCAGTCAAGGTGTGTGAGTTCTGATAAGAAGGTTAGTCGACCCAAGACCAAGAGGTCTTGGGTCCCCAAATTTTAATAATCTCTTTTGTTTGTCCAGGAACAGTTGAACAGGGCTTCCAATAATCTTTGGGTTGTGGACAGCGGCTGTTCCCGGCACATGACTGGTAACAAGAATTTGTTACAAGATTTAAAACCTGTTCAGGGAGCAAGAGTCAGTTTTGCCGGTGAGAGTGGTGGCAGAATAACAGGAAGGGGTACGGTAACTAACGGGAAGATGACGTTAGAAAATGTGAACTTTGTTGAAGAACTGAAGCACAATCTGCTGAGTGTGTCTCAGATTTGTGATAAAGATTATACCGTACACTTCACGAAGACTGATGCTATTGTGTTGAAGCCTGGTTTTCAAATACCAGAGGAGTGGATAGTAATGAAGGCTCCACGTGATCGAAATACGTATATGATGGACCTAAGTTCAACTGAAATGTCAACGGAAGAATCGTGCCTTTTGACGAAAGCAAGCGAATCGGAATCTGAACTGTGGCACAGGAGAATGGGGCACATTCATCTTCGGAAGATGAACCATATTGTCAGACATGGGCTTGTGTTGGGTGTTCCCTTAAAAAGTTTCAATTTTGAAGACAAATGTCTTGCGTGCAAAAAGGGAAAGCAGCACAAGAAGTCCCATCTCACCAAGAAGGTAAACTCAATTGCTAGTACACTAGAGCTGCTTCACATGGATCTCTTCGGTCCTGTGAATGTAAGAAGTCTAGGTGGTACAACTTATTGCTTGGTGATTACTGATGACTACTCACGATACTCGTGGGTATACTTCCTGAAATCAAAGGACGAAACGGCTCAACTGGTGAAGAATCTGATTACCAAAGTTGAGAACATTATGGATAAACGAGTGAAGTTCATCAGAAGTGACAATGGTTCTGAGTATAAAAATTTTGAAATGGAGATCTTCTGTCTGTCAAGAGGGATTGAACACCAATTCAGCGCTCCGTATACTCCGCAACAGAATGGAGTGGCTGAAAGGAAGAATAGAACTTTAATTGAAGGAGCCAGAACAATGTTGGCTGATTCGAAGCTTCCGGTGGTGTTCTGGGCTGAAGCTGTTTCTACAGCTTGCTATGTCCTGAATAGAGTATTAACGGTAAAAAGACTTAATAAAACATGCTACGAGCTGATGCATGGAAGAAAGCCCAATTTGTGTGGACTTGAAGCTTTCGGGTCCCCGTGTTCAATTTTAAAGGCACATTCAAAGTTTGGTGAAGCAGCCGATGAAGGAATCTTAGTCGGCTACGAAGTTGGGACTCCCAACAGGCGTGTCTTTAATACAACGAACGGCAAGGTTGAAGTGGTATGTAACACCGACATTACGAGTTACAGATCGCCAAGACCGAGCATCGGACCTCCTGGGATTTTCGACTATGATAGGCTCTTCAAGTCTTTTAACATACCTGATTTGGTTCGTACAGAAGAAGAAGAACGTGTTGCTACGAAGATGATTCTAGATGAGGAGGAAAATTTGGCCCATAGACAGCTATTTGATGATTGTCAACCTTCCTCATCAAATTCTATCGGTTCCCCTGCTGTCTCTCCTGAAGAAGAGTTTATCAATCCTTTTTACTCTCAGCCAGAAACAACCATTGATGAGCTCTCTACTAATTTAGAAGATAATCTGCATGTCGGTGCTGTGCCGACCACGAGAATTCACATAGATCACCCTTTGGAGAATGTTATAGGTGATGTGTCCTCCGGTGTACAAACCAGAAGCAACTTGAATGAGCACACCTGTGTTTATACAAGCTTTAAAGAAACGGGTATAATGAACGAATGTTTGTACTCATGCTTTATTAGCCAGATTCAACCGAAAAATTATCAAATGACTCTTAAGGACAGCTCGTGGATCGAGGCCATGCAAGAAGAATTGGCTCAATTTAAGAAGATGGAAGTTTGGACTTTGGTTGAAAAACCAAGGAATGTGCATGCGATAGGCACAAAATGGGTGTTTAAGTGCAAGAGAGATGAAAAGGGGATCATTATAAGAAACAAGGCGAGGCTGGTCGTTAAAGGATTTAATCAGCAAGAGGGGATAGACTATAATGAAGTGTTCGCTCCAGTGGCCAGGTTGGAAGCGATACGATTGTTTTTGGCGTTTGCTGCTTTTAAGAAGATGAAAGTGTTTCAGTTGGACGTGAAGAGTGCGTTCCTCAATGGGAAAGTGGATGAGGTTGTGTATGTTGAGCAACCTCCGGGTTTTCCTGACCCAGACTTTCCTGATCACGTATACAAGTTGAGCAAGGCGCTGTATGGATTACATCAGGCACCTCGTGCCTGGTATTCAACGTTATCGGACTACTTGCTAGAAAATGGTTTTGAAAGGGGTTTGATCGACAGTACTTTGTTTGTGAAGAGAGAAGGAAGTGACTTCCTGCTAGTTCAAGTCTACGTGGATGACATCATATTTGCTGCATCAAGAGTCTCCATGTGTCAGGAATTTGAGGCCGTTATGAAGAAAAGATTCGAGATGAGTGCTATGGGTGAACTAACGTTTTTTTTAGGATTGCAGGTTGATTAAAAGAAGGATGGGATGTTCATTCATCAAACAAAATATGTTCATGATGTCCTCAAGCGTTTCAAGATGGAGGACTCTTCTCCATTTGACACTCCAATTTGCGTCAACCACAAGTTGGGAGCTGAAATTGACGGTGACGCAGATGTGGACCCAACTCAGTATCGGGCTATAATAGGTTCTTTGATGTATTTAACTGCTTCTAGGCCTGATATAATGTTTGCTGTTTGTCTTTGTGCTCGTTTTCAGGCAAACCCAAAGGAATCTCACATGAAAGGTGTGAAGAGGATTTTGCGGTATCTCAAAGGCAAGCCGAAGCTAGGGTTGTGGTACCCGAAGGGAGGAGACGTAGAACTGGTAGCATATACAGATTCTGATTATGGAGGATGCAATCAGAGTCGGAAGTCCACAACAGGAGGATGTCAGTTTCTCGGTGGAAGATTAGTTTCATGGCAGTGCAAGAAACAGACGTCAGTCGCAATCTCAACGTGCGAAGCTGAATATATGGCAGCATCCAACTGCTGTTCTCAGGTTTTGTGGATTCAGCAACAATTGCGCGACTATGGTCTGAATTTCTTACTCACTCCTATTTTAATTGATAACACTGCTGCCATCTCAGTAATTAACAATCCCGTGAAGCATAGTAAAACTAAACATATTGACATTCGTCATCACTTCATACGGGATTGTGCTGAGAAGAAACTGATCAAGGTCGAAAAGATCGATACGCTGGAAAATTTCGCTGATTTATTTACAAAAGCGTTTGATAAATCCAGATTTCAAAACCTAATTGAGCTGAACGGGATGATCAATCCCGAGTAACCATGTTTTTGTGATTATTTAAAAAAAAAAAAAAAAAAAAAGCATCACTATTGCTTAAAATTAGTCGGTTACCTCAGTTTGATGGACATATCCTCGGATATGTTTTGGTCCTCGTTTCTACTTAGAGAATGAGGGTCGCCATTAACCAGATGACTGAAAGTGACCGGGGCAGTTAAGATGTGTTTTCTTTCTGTCACTGAAAATTAGTCGGTCATTCTTAGTGAGAAGGACACATACTTGTATGTGGTCGGTCCAGTTGATCCATTGGATCTTCGAGATTGCCGTTTACCTGAAGACTTTGACGTGATCGGGGTGACTAAAGTCAAGATTTTTTAAGGGAAATGAAATTACTTTTCAAGTCTAATACTTCGTAAAGAAGTTCTTTGCTATGTTTAACAGAAAATTGATCCAACCTTGGAAAATGATATATATACTAACTTTGTGTGCTTAACTGGTGAAGTTATTAGGCTTAAAAGGCTTTAGGACAATCATTGTATGTCATGGTAACTTTTTATGGTGCGTAAAAGTAGATGTGATACAAATTAAAGTTTACTTGATTTTATGTGGAAACTCCTTAAGAGTTTTGCGTGTCTTCATGTATATCTTTCCGAATGATAGGCAGAAAAGTGATTACACAGTCATACACGAGCCCGTAAGTGTTCTGATTCCCGTGAAGAAGGCGTTTCAAGACACTGCAGTGATCCAGATTCGGGACTTGCAGTTGATTATTACTCTGAAGTCTATAAGTACGTTTAAAAAAAAAATTTAATTAGTACTTATGAAGTTATTGTAAGATTCGAGAGTTCAAGATATCGAGACTTCTCAATCATGGAGTAAGAATGAATACGGGATCCAGACATAGAATACTTACAAGTTAATCAGACACTATGGGTCGAAGTCAATTCGGGGTGACTTGGGGAAAGCCAAATACGCTTTGAGGATAGATAGGAGGCATCAATATTTCTGAGTTGTTGCCCACTTAAATTTTAAGGATTAATTGAACCTAACTCGTATCACAGAAACGATGAAAACCATCTTAAGTATATTACCTGCTTACAACCTGTCTCTATATGTCATAATACAGCTAAACACGGATCTATGTAACAGTCACGTAGTTAGTATGATTCCTGTTAGGATCTTTTCTAAAACGTGGTGTCCCTGACTAGACTGAAATTTGATCCCTTATTCGTTAAATTTTTATAAGTTTTCCTACTTTTGTAGTTGTATTATTTTATAACTGGTTACTTAGACATGATCATATTTGTTTAACTCTTTTTGGAAGTTTCAAATGTTAATTGCAAAATGTTCAAACTGAAAGGTTTGATTTTGAAATTATAGGCGAAGTTGTTGAATCAGGCGAACTTGTGCTTAACTTCGCCTAGGCGAAGTTATCCGTAACTTCGCCTGAACTACAATGGCCCTATATAAGGATTTTTAAACAGTGAAATTCATTATTTTCAAATAATCCAGCGAACTTGTGCTAAGCTTTTCCGGCGAACTTATCATTTTTTTCCGATTTCGATCTTCGTTTCCAGTTTCTATTATCAGTTGAGGGTACGTGTTGTCGATATACCTCACAAACATGTTCTTTCATGGTCGTTTTTACCCGGTTCGAGACCTCGGGTCGTCGGACCTTCAAAACCGAAACTTTCAAAACTTGTGTTAACTTGTGCATGGACATCCTTCTCATCTAAACATCCTTAATATCATGTGTTTTGATGTCCTTGATCGTCGAACTTAGCCGAAATCACCGGATTTCCGGTGATTGGAATCCTAACAGTCGCCGATTCAGATGTAGGCGAAGTTAGGGTTTAGGCGAAGTTATCCGCAACTTCGCCTGGGGCTTAATTTCGCTTGAGGCGAAGTTATCCGCAACTTCGCCTGAAGCTTAATTTCGCCTAACACTTATCTTCGCCTGAGGCGATGTTGTGATAAGGCGAAGTTAACATCAACTTCGCCTAGATCATTTTACTTAAAATTAATTAGACGAACTTACAGATGAAGCGAAGTTGTTCCCAACTTCGCCTCACCTTTAACTTCGCCTATACATGTTTGATCACAACTTCGCTCATGGTATAAAGCGAACTTGTGAGTTGCTTAACGGTTATCTAACTTGGTTCGTTTAGTGCAGATATGGCTGCTGTTGGAGGAGCTGGTGGTGATGACGGTGACGATCAGAGGCAATTCTTTCCAGCTCATAACCAGTTCATCACTCTAGATCCAGATGCAAAAGGCGTGGAGGACTACAGGGAGATTATTACTTTTCTCCTGCGCTCAAGAATTTTTCACGCTATCACAACTACCCTGCCTATTTCACTACCGAATATTGAAGACTTTTGGCAGACGGTAGAGTATGATTGCCGGGTTGAGCCCCCGGTGATGCGAGCCACCGTTAATGGTCAAGTTGTTCAGTTTTCCTCTGAACACATACGGGTGGCGTTGCAATTTGGAGAAGAAACAAGAGATGACCCAACGGAGTTTGTTGCTCCTTTTCGTGATGGCGCGTTCCTCAGGATGGGGTATTCAGGTCTCTTAGGGGATATACAGCGAAGGAAAGGATTTTTATTAGATCAGTGGCGCTTCCTAATGCACGTCATGATAGTATGTATGTCAGGACGGAAGGCGGGCACTGATGGAATGGGTGCGACGATGTAGTCTGCTATGACTGCCCTGACTTACAATAAAAGATATTCTTTTAGTCAGATGATCTTTTACGAGATCGATCGTCAGAGGAGGGCTGTGGCGCGTGAGCGGTTTACAATGTATCCACGATTCCTACAGATGATTTTAAATCATGTGGCTCCGTCGCTACCTCAAAGACGCCCTATTCGATACGTGGAATCTGTGACGAAACGTATCTTTGCTCAGTGTCGCACTTCCAGCGCACGAAGCAAGCCTGAGCTGCGTCCCAGGCATACTCCACTCTTTGGGTATCTTATAAACCCGGAGTATGTACCTGCGGCGGGGGACGAGTTCAGAGACCCAAGACCACAACATGCGGCAGCACCCCAGGCTGTATCAGCTGCGCCTGCTGTATCTACTGCTGTATCTGCTGCTGTGCCAGCTTCTGAGATTGATCTTGACGCCATGTTCGGCGGGCAAGGGTTGTTTGATATGGACCGAGTTGATCCACATGAGAATATTCAAGTCTCGGGTACACAAGCTGATTTTGATGAGGTGATGGAAGAGGCCAGACAGATGATGGTGAGGCATGAGAGAACAGTGGGTAAGCAGAAGGGAATTGTTGACGATGACGATGAGGAAGATGATGAAGAAGAGGCTGTGCAGCTGGTGCGAAAGCGCTCAAGAAGGGAAACGACAGGTATGGGTGTAGGAGCCGGAGAGACTTCAAGGTTTGCACGTTTTGCTCCACCTGCCTTGTCTGGTATGTCCCTTGTTCCTACCTCTGTGCAGGTATCGAGTACAAGCGCTACGGTTGTTCCCGTAGTGGCTACATTGTCGGCTGACATTCCACAGATCACAGCCGTCCAGACGTCGGCTCCAGAAATTGTGTCTCTACCACCTCAAACGCGTACTCCACCGGTGGTAGTAGCACGATTTGTTGAGTCTACGGTCACCACTACTGCAGGAGTATCGGGTACGGTACCACCTGCGGACACGCCCAGTTCTGACTCGGAACGGATAGCTTCACTAGAGCGGATTGTAGCTGAGCAGTCAAAGACTATTCAAAGCCTAGTGGAAGCAAATCAACTGCAGACATCCCTCCTGGCTGAGCATGGGAAAATAATAGATGCCTTGAAGGAGTTCTTGGCATCTCAGGGGGAGATGAGCTGTAGAGGAGATGAGTTGAGGACCAAGCGTAGAGAAGACCGAGACGATGATCCCAATGCACCGGAAGGTGCAGGTGGTGAGCTGCCAAGAACCTCACAAGCTCTTGGGGCTTCCACAGCTGAGGGGGAGTCTACCGAAGCGGCTGGTGGTGATGATGTAGTGATGGTGGAGGATGACGTGATCGATGCGCTGAAGGAACTTGATGATGACATGTTCAGCGACGATGTGTTATTTGATGAAGATGTTCTGCCAATCAGTGAGATTGAAAAGATTGGTGCAGAAATTGTTATTGAGAATGTGATAGGGGAAGGAGAGATTGTGGAAGAAAATGTCGAGCATGAGATCCCTGTGGTTGAACAATCGACTATATGTGAAGATGCTGCGGTTGACAACACTGAGTGGGAAGAACAGCCAAATTGGAAGGAAGGCTGCGCTCAGTGGTTTGTAAAGACGAAGAAGCCTGCAGTACCAACGATGTTCAAGAAGTCATACAATATAAAGGGATATGCAGAGTCGAAGAAAGGAATCATATGCTGGTTGTACGATGAAGAGTTGAGATTATTTGTGATCAAACGTTACGACGGCATTCAGTACTTCAAGAGGATGTTAAGATCCCTAAATACCTTACCGGAGTGTGAGGTGAAAGACTTAGCGAGACTGGGGCTGATAAACAGAAGTAATGATAATATGGCGAGGATGATTGGGAAAATTGTTTGGAAGGAGGCCATCAAAGATAAAAAGTTTGAACTTCTGAAGCCTCAGAAAGGGAAGTTAGTGGAAGATAAAGATAGAGGGATGAGGGCAGACGGCAAACCATGGATGGTTATGAAGTATAAACCAGTCCGTAATTTAAAAGAAGTGCCGATGAAGGTGATGCCCAAGAATGTCTTAAAAGATTTGAAATGGTGGTACGTGGACTGTGAGACTGCTGAAGCGGTCATGGAGGATGAAGATGAGCAAGAGATTATGAGGGTGTATGATCCTATGCACTTGGTCAATCTGTCTCAAGCTGACTTGCAGGTACTACACGCTAAGAAGATTTTCTACATTCCTGCTTGGAAAGAGGAAGCTAAGAAGTACCAGAAGCTGGTCTCTGTATGTGTTAGACAGGGAGTGCATGCTTGAGGGGATGCAGAGAGAAAACGAGAGATTACAAGACACAAGCTATGAAGATCAAGATATGAAGCTACTGCCAAGGGGGAGTCTGTTGGTACATGGATGTCAGTAGTTCATAGTCTAGCGTTTGTAATCGAGTCTGTAATGTAATTGTGTTTAAGTTTATCTTTATGTATGTAAGCGAAGTTGTCAACAAGTTCGCTTAGGCGAACTTGTTGAACACGCGAAGTTGTTGACAAGCTCGCCTAGGCGAACTTGTTCAACGAGCGAAGTTCTTGACAACTTCGCCTGAGGCGAAGTTGTCGTGTATTTAAGTAACCTACGGGTTACTGTTTAAGTGTTGGTTTTTCGAGAGTTTGTTTTTGAGTTCGTGATAGTGTGTGATCATTTCACGTGTCAAGTGTCTGTAATAGACGTGGTTCGAGTTATAATATAACGTGGTTTCGTTTGTATCGTGTGTTCGTGTTTTACGTATTCTACGCTCGTAACTACCTACGCAGGGATTCCGCACCTGCGCAGATAGCGATATCCCGTGTAAGATCCATCCAGGAACCTACACTATTCAATTGACTATAAAGAAGAAGAGATCGTGGAAAAACTTCTTGATGCTCTCCCACCGAAATGGGAGATGTACACTGTCTTGATGAGAGAAGATAAAGAGTTTGCCAACATTGACTTAAAAAAAGCAGTCAATAAACTACGAACTTTTGAACTTAACATGGTTCGAAAAGAGACATCAACTGATCAGGTTCAGGATCCGGGAATGTATGGTGCGAAAGTTAATTCAAGTTCAAGTTCGAAGTCAGAATCATCTGCTTACTACTCAAAGGGAGACTCGAGCTCTAACTCAACTCATGATGGTCATGTAACTCTCAACATGGATGGTGATGTGTGTTTCGTAGCTGGTGGAACAAATGCTTCTAAACCTCAAGCAACAAAGGGTAGTATTTCCTCAAGTGTTCCGAACAACAACTACTCTCAGATGCCCATGAGTGTTAAATCTGCTAAACAACAGTTTGCTCTCTATGCATCTTTCATTGCTTCTTACGAAAATTACATTAAAGGTAAAATCGTTGACCCTGAAACTTTAGACGAAGACTATGATCAGATCGATGCTGATGATCTGGAGGAGATGGATCTGTAGTGGCAGATGGCGATGATAGTAAGAAGAGTCAAAAGGTTTATGAAGAAAACTGGTAGAAAGTTTGTTGGCGAAAGACCAGGGTTTGATAAGTCAAAGGTTCGGTGTTATAACTGTCAACAGAATGGACACTTTGCTAAAGAATGCACAAATGAACGAGTAGAACGTAGTCAGAACAGGCCAACACAACCGAATGGGGGAAGTAACGAGAATAGGGCGATGATATCCAGACAGAACGGGGAATACAATTGGAATCTGCAAGTTGAGGAAGTGTTCGAACAGGCCAACTTGGTTAACATCGAAACTGAAGGAAAAAACAGAGAGACAATAGAAGATTAAGCTTATATGGCAGAGGTGAATGATCAGCTCTCTGAGGTAAGTTCTAAACTCCCTTGTACGAAATGTGAAAATCTGTCTGAACAATTGAAAACAATAACTGATCAGTTTGTTAGTTTGGATGCTCAATTTAAAACAGTAAAAGAAGATCATTATTACACTAAAACTAGAGAAAACAGTTACACGGTAAAAATAAAAGCTAGTGAGAAAGATATCAGAAGTCTTAAAGCCAGTCTAGCTGAAAAAATACAAGTAATTGATCTTAGCTATGAAGTGTTAGAAGAGAAAACCAAACTAATTGCTGAAAGGGATAAACAGATAGCTGATTACCCGGTGAAAGTGGTGGAACTAAACAGAAAGCTTGAGCAATTTAGAAATTCCTCCACAATACTTGATCACCTCGTAAGTGATCAACGTTCCCCAGTTAAAAGGGGAGGAATTGGATATTCTGAAGTTCCACCACCTTATAATCATTACTATACTTATGATCCTAGTAATCAGAAATCCGTTGATGTTGAAATTGGTCAGACAGTTCCTGTTAAAGTTACGATTAAAGATCCAGAAGTTAGTAAAAGCGAAACGAGTAAGCCTGTTTCGAATGTTAAGATTTCTGTTCCTAGTTCTGTCTCATCAAATTCGGACAAGACATCCGAGTCTAGTGAGACAAAAGAAGAGGCAGTGTTACTAAAACGTGGAGAGGAACATAAACCAACTAAAAAGAATTCTCCACTAAACCCGTATGTCCCACCATATGTTAGACAAACGGGCAGTAATGCAACCTCAACATCTAAAACAACTATTGAGACGAAAGTTGAACACAGGAGTTGTTTCAGATGCAATCAAATAGGACACCTGATTGCTGATTGCCCTCTGAATCAGAGATTCAGAGGTATGAGGCCTTCGAAAACTGAGAATAGAGCTAACAGTAATTACTATAATGGTAAGAATGCAAACTCATCAAAGTTCAGATATTGGACTAATCCAGGTTTTCAAAGAAATCGATCTCAGTTTTTCCCTGTTAACAACCAAATCATTAGTTATAATTCATTTAATTCACGAAGGTTTGGATGGCCTCATAGTCAATCTACAAGAAGGTATCCTTTTAGGATTTACAGAAATCATTCTAATACTAACTTTGGACAGCCAAAGTACGGGATGCCTTTTAACAGATTTAATCGACCCAAGACCAATAGGTCTTAGGTCCCCAGATTTTAATCCTTTACTTTAATCGTGCAGGAACAGTTGAACAGGGCTGCAAACAATCTATGGGTTGTGGATAGCGGCTGTTCCCGACACATGACGGGTAACAAGAATTTGTTACACGAATGGAAACCTGTTCAGGGAGGTAGAGTAAGTTTTGCTGGAGAGAGTGGTGGTTGAATTACTGGAATGGGGACGGTGACAAATGGTAAAATGAAGCTAGAAAAGGTGAATTTCGTTGAAGAGCTGAAGCATAATTTGCTGAGTGTGTCTCAGATCTGTGACAAAGATTACACTGTGCACTTTACCAAAATTGAAGCGATTGTACTGTATCCTGGTTTCAAGATACCAGAGGCATGGATAGTAATGAAGGCTCCAAGGGAAAATAATACCTATGTTATGGACATGAGGTCGACTGAGATGGCAACAGAAGAATCATGTCTTCTGTCAAAGCAACTGAATCGGAGTCCGAGTTATGGCATCGAAGAATGGGGCATATACATCTTCGAAAAATGAACTACATTGTCAAGAATGGGCTGGTGCTGGTGTTCCCTTGAAAAATTTCAACTTTGAAGACCAATGTCTATCGTGCAAGAAGGGAAAGCAACACAAGAAATCTCATCACGCCAAGAAGGTTAATTCAATAGTCAGTACGCTAGACCTACTTCACATAGATCTCTTCGGTCCCGTGAATGTAAAAAGCCTAGGTGGAACATCATACTTCTTGGTGATAACTGATGATTTCTCTCGATATTCTTGGGTATATTTCCTGAAGACAAAGGATGAAACGGTTTAGTTGGTAATTAACTTGATTACCAAGGTTGAGAATATTATGGGGAGAAAGGTTAAATACATCAGGAGTGACAATGGGACAGAGTTCAAAAACTATCAGATGGAGATATTCTGCTTACTGAAAGGGATAGACCACCAGTACAGCGCTCCGTATACTCCGCAACAAAATGGGGTGGCTGAGAGGAAGAACAGAACTCTAATTGAAGGAGCCAGAACCATGCTGGCTGATTCTAAACTTCCTGTGGTGTTCTGGGCTGAAGCTGTTGCAACAGCCTGTTATATCCTTAATCGAGTTTTAACTATTAAAAGATTGAATAAAACATGTTATGAACTTATGCATGGTAGAAAGCCTAACTTGAATGGTCTCGAACCATTCGGGTCCCCGTGTTCGATATTAAAGACGAACTCAAAATTTGGTGAGATAGCCGACGAAGGTATTTTAGTCGGATATGTTGTTGGGACACCCAACAGACGAGTCTTTAATCTATCGACCAGCAAGGTTGAGGTGGTGTGTAACACTGACATCACAAGTTACAAATCACCAAAACCAAGCACGGGACCCGCTGGGGCTTTCGACTATGATAAGCTTTTTAAATCTTTTAATTTGCCTTACTTGGATTGTGCAGAAGTTGATGAGAGAATAGCTACGAAGATTCTTTATGATGAGGAAGAAAGTGTTGTGCAACGACCGCAGTACGATGAATGTCAACCTTCCTCATCAAATGTTGTTGATACCCCTGCTGCCTCTACAAAAGAGGAATTCTTCAATCCTTTTCACTCTTAACAACAATCACCCATTGATGAACTATATTCAAACCTGGAAGACAATCTGCAAGTCAGTTCGGTTCTGACTACAAGTGTTCACAAAAATCACCCTTTGGAGAACGTGATAGGTGATATGTCCGACAGTGTACAAACAAGACGAAGCTTGAATGAGCACACTTGTGTTTACACAAGCATTAAAGATACAGGCATCATTAACGAATGCTTGTACACCTGCTTCATCAGTCAGATTGAACCAAAGAACTATCAAATGGCTCTCAAGGACAGCTCGTGGGTCGAAGCCATGCAAGAAGAGTTAGCCGAGTTCAAGAAGATGGAGGTATGGAATTTGGTTGCAAAACCGAAGAATGTGCAAGCGATTGGCACCAAATGGGTTTTCAAATGTAAGAGAGATGAGAAAGGAATAATCATAAGGAACAAGGCAAGGCTGGTTGTAAAAGGTTTTAATCAGCAAAAGGGGATCGACTACAATGAAGTGTTTGCGCCCGTGGCAAGATTGGAAGCGATTCGACTGTTTTTGGCATTTGCTGCACACAAGGAGATGAAGGTGTTCCAATTAGACGTGAAAAGTGCATTTCTTAACGGTAAAGTCGATGAGGTTGTGTACATTGAGCAGCCTCCGGGTTTTCCTGACCCAGACTTTCCCGATCACGTGTACAAGCTAAGTAAAGCGCTATATGGGCTACATCAGGCCCCTCGTGCCTTGTATGCAACTCTATCCGATTACTTGCTTCAGAATGAGTTTGAAAGGGGAAAGATCGATAGCACACTGTTCGTGAAGAGAAAAGGAAGAGACCTTCTTCTGGTTCAAGTCTACGTGGACGACATCATCTTTGCTGCGTCAAAAGTCGCCATGTGTCAGGAGTTTGAAGCCGTCATGAAAAAGAGGTTTGAAATGAGTGCTATGGGTGAACTAACTTTCTTTTTAGGATTGCAGGTTGATCAGAAGAAAGATGGGATGTTCATTCATCAGACTAAATATGTCCAAGACGTTCTCAAACGCTTCAAGATGGAGGACAACACTCCATTTGATACTCCAGTTTGTGTCAACCATAAATTGGGTGCTGATTCAGACAGTGATGCAGACGTGGACCCCACCCAATATCGGGCAATAATAGGTTCTTTAATGTATTTAACTGCATCTAGACCTGATATTATGTTTGCAGTTTGTCTTTGTGCTTGTTTTCAGGCAAACCCAAAGGAATCTCACATGAAAGGTGTGAAGAGGATATTGCGTTATCTCAAAGGCAAGTCTAAGCTAGGGTTGTGGTACACGAAAGGGGGAGACTTGGAGTTAGTCGCCTACACGGATTCTGATTATGGAGGATGCAATCAGAATCGGAAGTCGACAACAGGTGGATGTCAGTTTCTTGGAGGCAGATTAGTGTCATGGCAGTGCAAGAAGCAGACCTCAGTCGCCATTTTTACCTGTGAAGCAGAATACATAGCAGCATCGAACTGCTGCTCCCAGGTTCTTTGGATACAACAGCAATTGCGCGATTACGGTCTGAATTTCACTCATACTCCTATTTGCATAGATAACACTGCTGCTATCTCAGTAACTAACAATCTCGTAAAGCATAGCAAAACTAAACACATTGACATCCGTCATCATTTTATACGGGATTGTGCTGAGAAGAAATTGATAGTGCTCGAAAAGGTTGATTCGTTAGCTAATTTCGCTGATTTGTTTACTAAAGCGTTTGACAAAACTCGTTTTCAAAACCTTGTTGAGCTAAATGGGATGATCAATCCCGAGTAACCGTGTTTTTCGTTTTTACTTAAAAAAAAACGTCACTATCGCTTAGAATTATGTCGGTTGCTTCAGTTTGAAAGACATATCTTCGGTTATGTTTGGTCCTCATTTCTACCTGTAGAGTATGAGGATAGCCGTTAACCAGATGACTGAAAGTGACCGGGGCGGTTTATGATGTGTTTTTATTCTTTCGCTGAAAATTAGTCGTTCATACTTAGTTAGAAGGACACATACTCGTATGTGGTCGGTCCAGCTGATCCATTGGATCTTCAGGATAGCCGTTTACCTGAAGACTTTGACTTGATCGGGGCGATAGAAGTTAAATTTTTTTTAATTGGGAGATGAAATAATTTTTCAAGTCTACTACTTTGTAAGAAGTGAATATACAATGTTTAAAAGAAAATTGATCCAACCTTGGAAAGTGATGGACAAACTGATTCTGTGTGCTTAACTAGTGAAGTTATTAGGCCTAAAAGACTTTAGAACAGTCATTGTATGTCATGGTAGCTTTTTATGATGCGTAAAAGTAGAAGTGATACTAACTAAAGCGATTACCCAGTCATACACGAGCCCGTGAGGTGTTCTGATTCCCGAGGAGATGGTGTGTCAAGAAACTGCAGTGATCCAGATTCGGGACTTGCAGTAGTTTACTTGAAGCTGTGTAAATCTTATTATTTAAAAAAAAATTATTTAAGCCTTCTAAAGCTTATAATGTAATACTTATCAATCATGAGGCAAGAAAGAGAACGGGAAGAAGAGTCTAAAGATCGAAGAGTACTTACTATTTAATCAGACACTACGGGTCGAGGTCAACTCGGGGTGACTTGGGGAAAGCCAAATAAGCTTTGAGAATAGATAGGAGGCATCACAATCTCTGATGTGTTACCCATTTAAGTTTTAAGCTTAATTGAACCTAACTCGTATCACAGAAGCGATGAAAACCATACTAAGTTATTTACCTACTTACAACCTGTCTCTTTATGTCATAATACAGCTGAACATGGATCTATGTGACAGTCACTTAATTAGTATGATTCATGTTCGGATCTTTTCTAAAACATGTTGGTCCCCGTCAAGACTGAAATTTGATCCCGTGTACTTTATTTCTAAAATTTATTCTACTTATGTCGTTTTATGATTTTATACCTGGTTACTTGGTAGTTGATCGTAACATTTTACTCTTTAAAGGAAGTTTTAAAAGTTAATTGCAAAATGTTCAAAGTATGAGGGTTTGTTTTGTAAAGTTTAATATAGGCGAAGTTGTTTAAACAGGCGAACTTATAGGATAGGCGAAGTTGTTTAAACAGGCAAAGTTATGTTATAGGCGAAGTTAACCCTAACTTCGCCTGTATAACTTTGACCCTATATAAAGATATTTTTGGTCAAACTCTTCATTATTTTCATAAACCAGCGAAGTTAGCTTTTTAACCATCAAGCGAAGTTAACTGTGAATCAATCTTTGTTATTTTCTCTCAATTTCAATCCACGTTAAAGGTGTGTAGAGTCAGGGTAACGTATAATTCGCGTCGATCATTTATTTAGAGGTCGTTTTGGTCCGTCTTAGGACCCCGTTCATTCAAACCCGCAACACCCGATTTTCAAACTAGTTTTTACGTGGTCGTAATCATCTTGATCGTTTTGATATCCATAAAATCATGTGTTTATGAGTCCACAATCATCAAATTCTCCAAATCTCACCTCGATTTGTCTCTAAACTGTTGCCGCTTCAGATTCAGGCGAAGTTGCAGTTTAGGCGAAGTTATCCTTAACTTCGCCTAACGCTTAACTTCGCCTGTTGATTTAATTGTTTAATAGAATAAGAGGCGAAGTTGTGGTTAGGCGAAGTTATCATCAACTTCGCCTAGCCCTTAACTTATTTCTAATTAACTGTTATCAGGCAAAGTTAAAGTTAAGGCGAAGTTGTTTCCAACTTCACCCCACCCCTAACTTCGCCTATACAGTATAAATCATAACTTCGCTCATGGTAATAGGCGAAGTTGTGATTTGCTTCGACGTTTTTCTAACTTAGACCGTTTATGTTGCAGATATGGCAGCTGTAGCGGGAGCCGGTGGTGCTGGTGGTGACGAAGGAGGAGATAACAATCGGCAGTTTTTCCCGGGGCATAACATGTACATAACTTTGGACCCGGATGCGAGCGGTGTTGATGAATTCCGCGAAATCTTCACGTTTCTTATCCGCTCGCGTATCGTCCACGCTATTACTACAACACTGCCTATCTCTTTGCCAAACATCGAAGATTTCTGGCAGACAGTTGAATATGATTGTTGAGTCGAGCCCCCAGTTATGCGTGCAACGGTTAACAATCAGGTAGTGCAGTTCTCGTCTGAGCAGATCAGGGTGGCTTTGCAGTTTCGGGATGAAACGAGAAATGACCCTACCGACTTCGTGGCTCCATTCAGAGATGGTGCTTTTCTGAGAATGGGCTATTCTGGTCCTTTGGGGGATACTCAGAGACGCAAGGGGTTCTTGTTGGACCAATGGCGCTTTCTCATGCACGTGATGATCGTGTGTATGTCGGGGAGAAAGGCTGGTACAGATGGAATGGGTGCAACGATGCAGTCGGCGATGACAGCACTGACTTACAATAAGCGTTATAGCTTTAGTCAGATGGTGTTCTACGAGATAGACTGTCAAAGACGAGCGGTGGCGCGTGAGAGGTTCTTGATGTATCCAAGATTCCTTCAAATGATCTTGAATCACGTTGCTCCCACGTTACCTCAGCGCCGCCCGATTAGATATGTGGAGAGTGTAAGCAAGAGAATCTTCGCTCAGTGTAGATCATCAAGTGCAAGAAGTAAGCCTGAGCTCCGTCCTCGACATACTCCATTGTTTGGGTACTTGATCAATCTCGCGTATGTTGCAGCTCGTGGGGATGAGTTTCGGGATTCGGCACCACAACAGGCTGGAGCACCTCAACCACCACCTGAGGTACAACAAACTTTACCTGCTGCTCCTGTTGTGGCACCGGAGGAAAATGTAGACCTTGAAGCTGCGTTTGGCGGTCAAGGATTTTTTGATATGGAGCGTGTTGATCCTGAGGAAGATGTACAAGTCTCGGTTGCACGGGTTACTGGTGTGGATGTGGCTATGGCAGCTACGACGGAGGCTGATTCTGATTCTTCGAATGATGATGTGACTGAGGCTAGACAGATTTTGATCTCTCAAGAAAGAATTCATGGGAAGAGAAAGAGAGACACCGATGACAGTGATTTGGATTTTGAAGAAGATTTACATCGGTTGGTTCGAAGATCGAGAAGGGAAAGGGCAGGTGCAGGTTCGGGAGCTGGTGAGAGCTCAAGGGTGGTTCGTTTTACTCCACCCGCACTGTCTGGTATGACTATGGTCCCTTCATCACTGCCAGTTACAGGGTTAAGCGCCGCGGATGTTCCCGTGGTGACTACCTCATCTTCCTTCGGCATCCCACCCACTACATTCCAGCTCTCGGCTCCGGAGATTGTGTCCTTGCCACCTCCATCTCTTACTCCATCGGAGGTCGTAGCAAGGTTTGTTGAGTAGACAGTTGTTGCCACTGCAGGGTTGTCGGTTACGATACCACCTGCGGTTACGTTTCCACCTGTTTCTGAGGTGCCGGTTACATTGGGAATCCCTCCTCCGTACGCTCAAGACATATCACATATGAGGTTTGATTTCGATGCAACCTTATCCGACTTGGAAAGAATTGCAGCGTTTGAAAGGGTCGTGGCAGAACAATCAAGAGTAAATCTTATCCAGACTCATGCTATTCAGCGCCTCGTTGCGGAGAATCAAATTCAGTCGTCCCTCCTGATCGAGCATGGTAAAATATTTGACGCCTTGAAACAGTTCTTGGCATCTTAGGGGGAGACGAGCTGTAAGGGTGACGAGCTGAGGACAAAGAAGAGCAACGATTGAGACGATGATCCCAATGCATCGAAAGGTGCAGGTGGTGAGTTGCCAAGAACTGAACAAGCTCTTGGGACTTCCACATCTCAGGGGGAGTCAACGAGTGCAGCTGGCGGTTCAGGGGGTGATGATGTGGTGGTTGTGGATGCTGAGGAGGTGTTAGATGATGACGTTATGTGTGATGATGATGTGTTACCAATGGAAGAGATTGAGAAGATAGGGGCTGAGATCGTGATTGACGATGAAGCTGAAGAAGGAGAGATTGTGGAGGAGAATGTTGAACATGAAATTCCGGCAGTTGAAAAGTCAGATCTGGGTCAAGATACGGGATGTGATGAGATAGAATGGGAGGAGCAGCCAAGATGGAAAGAAGGCTACGCTCAGTGGTTCATAAAGACTAAGAAACCGGCGGTCCCTACTATGTTCAAGAAAAGTTACAACATCAAGGGTTATGCTGAATCGAAAAAGGGGATTATATGCTGGTTATATGACGAGCAGTTGAGGCTTTTTGTGATTAAACGGTATGATGGGGTTCAGTATTTCAAGAGGTTGTTGAGATCGTTGAATACGTTGCCTGAATGTGAAGTGAAGGACTTAGCCAGGTTGGGGTTGATAAACAGGAGTGACGATAATATGGCTAGGATTATTGGGAAGATAGTTTGGAAAGAAAGCATAAAAGAGAAAAAGTTCGAGTTATTAAAGCCGCAGAAGGGAAAGCTAGTTGAAGATAAAGACAGAGGTATGAGAGCTGATGGCAAGCCTTGGATGATAATGAAGTATAAGCCGATCCGGTGTCTAAAAGAAGTGCCGATGAAACAAATGCCCAAGGATGTGCTCAAAGATCTGAAATGGTGGTACGTTGATAGTGAAACAGCTGAAGCAGTGATGGAGGATGAAGATGAACAAGAGCTGATGAGAGTGTATGATCCAATGCACTTAGTGAATTTGTCTCAAGCTGATCTGCAGGTGCTGAACGAGAAAAAGATATTTTACATTCCTGCTTGGAAAGAAGAAGCAAAGAAATATCAAAGAGTAGTTTCAGTTTGTGTACGAGAAGGCGTTCATGCTTGAAGATGGAAGATACAAGATTTTTGAGATTACAAGACACGTGATTGAAGATAGAGATATGAAGCTACTGCCAAGGGGGAGTCTGTTGGTACATGATGTCAGTAGTTCAGTATCTAGTGTCTGTAATCGTGTTATTTGGATTTGTATTGATGTTTAAGCGAACTTGTCTCATAAGTTCGCCTGATATAGGCGAACTTGTGGAACAAGTGAAGTTAGTGACAACTTCGCCTAAACATGTTAGGCGAAGTTGTCGTATGATATATAGGTTAGCCTACGGGTTATTTGAAAAAAGTTTTCAGTACATGTAATCGGTGATTGTATATCACGTGTTATTAGTTGCAATACAACGTGTTTTTTTGAGTATTGTAACGTGTGTTTGCTTGTGTTTAACGTATATCGATTCGACGCTCGTATCGTCTTACGTAGGGATTCCGCACCTACGTAGAACGAGATATTTCCGTGTAGATTCGGCTGGGAACCTACAAATAACAAGAAAAAGGCAGGATCTTGATCTACTTGCTTATGTGATTGCTACTTGATTATGACCTCGTTACTTGCACAAACTTCAAGAAAATGGCACGTCGGCTTGACACGGCAATAGGGCACGCCTTTCTAGGTTAAGTGTGTGAATGTGGAAGTGTTTTGGTATGAAAATGGCTCTAAACCCGTCACCCCTTTTATAGGAAATTTCTGGGACCCATCGCGATACGCGATGGGTTTTCTTACACCCGTTGCGTATCACGACGCCGCAATTTGACGCCGCCTTACCAGCTGTTGACACGTCGCCTATCATATCGTGCCACGTGTTGACACGTGGTTGGACACGTTTCCACTTACCGAGCCTCGTCATCGCGCTACGTGATGATCCCTTAGGTTGGGCCATCGCATATCGCTATGCCGCCCATTTATGGGTTTGTGTGCAAGTTCATCGCGCTACGCGTTGGGCTTAATGCCTATCCCATCGCGTATCGCGATGGATGAATTTTTCAGATTTTTACAAGTTTGGTCCCTATACTTTCTCAAGTTAGTATATTTGACTAAATTCTTCTAGGGTTAAATAAACGGTGTTACAGTGCATTTCATAAATTGCCAAGACACCGGATCAACCCAATGAGCGGTGACCCAAAGGTAGGATAACGGTAACCCGTGTGATGCCGACCAAACATCACTAGTTAAACACACACTCCCAAAATTTTGTTTGCAAACATTACGTCTAAGGATAGTATGACTTACATGACGTCTAAGGGTAGTGTTAGGGCATGAATTTTATGCTGAGGATCCTTAATCCTTAACTGTCTTATGGATAGATTATCCTTGAGATATGTATCAGGGTATAAAGGATCAACGATCCTCGGTATTATTTGTTTACTAATGATTGCGTTTAGTATGGTGATGTGTTAGACAGGTGTAACAATTCTAAGACGAATTTGCATCAATTATCCTCATGGAGTATTCTCTAGCTAGAGTATGGATCCAGGATCCTAATTCAATGTAGCTGTTAGTGGACGAATTCATGTGAAGATTGATGTTTAAATATCAACAACGGCTCCAAGACTCATTCTTCCGCTTATCTCGCTATTGAACGGCTATTGGCACGTGGTCAAGGTCATGGGAGTGGCTAGTGGAAGACTTCCGGATTATTAGGAAATGTTGTTATTGATATTTTCTTATTAAATTGAGTTATGATCAAGTAGAAAAACACATGTATCATCACACACACTAGAGCTGAAGCCATAAACTCTCTCTAATCACTAGTTTACTTTGAAATCTCGATCATCAACTCCACAACATCTGTAACCACCTTTTATTATCAATATAGTCGATGGTGATAGTTTTCACCGTCCGGGGGTTTTTTGTGCCGGAGATTACTATAATCACGCACTATCCGACCAAAGGTTACCTCGTTGATCCTTGACCGTAGTGATTCAACCAAAGATTACCTCGTGAATCCATGACCGAAGTCAATAGATCATAGATTACCTTGTTAAGTTTTGACCGAAGTGAGATTATCGTATTCAAGGGCTTTTTCCCTCGTGATCAAATCATTGTGTTCACAAAGATTTCGATTACACATTCCCTATTATCGTGTTAGCATTATACCTCACGTGACAGATTTGGATACATTATCCTCAACTAATTTTTATCCAAAACAATTTGGCACCCACCGTGGGGCAATTTGTGCTATAATCCATATTATTCCTATCATTCTCTACTTTTTTATACCCATATCACTATCAATGGCCTCTCAATCAACCTCTGCTTCATCAACCATGCCGGCTAAGGTTCCTCTCTCATCAAGGACTTTGCCACCGATGCCTCCGCCAATCACGGGAACGCAACGGCCTGCTGCTGTTGGGAGCAAGACGCAACTACCAGTCTTCTAAAGCTCAAAAAACGTTGTTGCTGCCCCGGTGGTTAATACTAACAGTGATGTTTCATCTATGTTTTCGCAGGTTAAAGCATACATGGAGCAGCAGAACAAGACCAACCAGAGGATCCTCCGTGAGATAGAAGATCTCAAGAAGAACAAGAGGCCAGCAGAGGATCTCACCCCCTGATGCCAAGGATGCTGGATTTCACCAGTCAAGAATCCATGGCTCATTTCTCACAAGGATCATCCATCCTTCAACAGGGGTCCATGGGTCAACAGGCCCAAGGATCCTCGCTATTTCAGCCAGGATCATCTATCCTTCAACAGGGATCCATGGGTCAACAGACCCAAGGATCCTCGCTATTTCAGCAAGGATCATCTATCCTTCAACAAAGGTCCATGGGCCAACAGGCTCAAGGATTCTCGTTAGATCAGCCGAGGTTGACTAACCTCCAACAAGGATCCATGGGTCAGCAGAATCAAGGATCCTTATATTATCGGCAAGGATCAGCTATCCTTCCACAAGGATCCTACAGTACCCAACCCCAAGGATCCTTCATCCCGAATCAAGGATCCTTCTTTCCAAATCAAGGATCCTCAGGCGTCCAACATCAACGATAATCTGAAGTCCATGAAGGAGACATAATCCCCATGCAGACGATAGCCTCTGGAGGACCAAATCTTATCGCAGACTTCTCTTATCCCATTTACTTATCCGAGATGCCAACCTTCACTCAGCAAAGAGGTAACTTGTACTATCCTTTACCCTTCGATGCTAACCGTGGTTCCATGCAGGATGCAGGTATCAACCAAGCTATGGCCAAGGAGCTGCAGAAGCTCAAGGATATGATATCCAGTCATAAGACCAATCCCTGAGATACTTGAGGGAAGCCACAAAGTATCCAGATTTGCTCCTCCTATCTGTGATGCTGAAATCCCGAAGCGGTTCCAGACTCCGAATATAAAGACTTACGACGAGACCACTGATCCTGAAGAACATGTAGCACAGTATAGGGAAAGGATGGAGATCAATCCTATTCCGGAGAGACTCAAAGAAGCTTGCCTATGCAAAGGATTTGGATCCACACTAATGGGAACCGCTCTAAAATGGCTGCTAAGCCTTCCTCCTTTTTCAGTTACTTCTTTCTCTCACTTAGTTAACTTATTTAACACTCAATTTTCCTGTTGTCGGAAATTTGAGAGGTTAACCAGTGATTTATATCGTGTTATCCAACCTAGTGATGAATCCCTTAGGGATTTCGTTACCAGGTTCGGCAAGGAAGCTCTAGAAATCCCAAATCTTGACATGACTACTGCTGTTGAAGCATTCAAGATGGGAATTCAGAAGAGCTCCCCCTTTTATGATGATTTAGTGATGACTCCATGCAGGACATTAAACGAAGTCAGAAACAGGGCATTAAGATACATCCGGTTGGAAGAAGACAGAAGGATCCAGGATCGTCTTGGGGGACAAACGAAACCAGAAAACCTCGAAAAGAATAAAGGATCCTGGAACAGGAACAACAATTCGAAGCCGTACACCAAGTTCAACAATCAGAACGTACGGGCGGTTGAAGAAGGAGATGACGATGAAGACTATCCCTGCATCTCCGAGTATTGTTTCTCTGTGGACACTCATGGCTTGATCTGTGCCATGAAGGATCTGGGAGAAAAAGCAAGGTGGCCTCGAAAGAATGAGAAGACTGTCGGCTTCAAAGACAAGTATAAGTGGTGTGCCTTCCACGAAGATTTTGGCCACACGACAGATGAGTGCATCGGCTTAAGGAAGGAAATTGGATACCTCCTGAGCAAGGGTCACTTTAAAGAACTCCTGGGAAGGAAAAAATCTAAGATACAGGATCCTGAAGACCTTCCACAGAAAGCAACACCACCACCACCAAATGCTCATGTGATCAACTTTGTCTCCAGAGACTACGAATTATTTCAAGATTCTTGTGCCATAAAAGAAAATCCCGTAGTAGAATTCGAATTGGACGATGAGAGAAGACCGCTCATACCCACTACTCGAGTGACAGATTAGAGAATCTTTTTCAGTTCAAGGATCTAGGATCCTAAGCAGGACAAGCTAGATGTGCAGACAATCAATTTCATCTCCGGAGGTTCAGACATATGTGGAACTTCTTTCTCTGCATCAAAAAAACTTGCCAAAGAGATAAAGATGGATAACGGAGATCGACCAATAGTGTCAACCAACTTAACAACAGACAAGAGAATCTTCTTCGATGAGGAAGACAAGATGAACATTCAGGATCCTCATCACGACGGTTTGATTATTACTCTATTTATCTCTAACCATTATGTACGCAGGATCCTAGTAGACGGTGGCAGCTCGGTTAACATTATCCAACACGACGTCCTTAAGAAGATGAACATCCCGGATTCAGAAATCATTCCTAGAACTTCGGTGCTAGTAGGTTTCAGTGGTGAAACCAAGAAGACACTGGGGGACATCAACCTCCCAATTTATATCGAAGGGTTAAATTCATACCAAAAATTTTGTGTTTTAGATAACCTTTCCTATTGCAATGTTATTTTAGGTAGGCCTTGGCTCCATGGAATGAAGGCTGTAGCCTCAACTTATCACTAATGCATCAAGCTACCTACTCCTTGTGGAGTTGTAAAGATAGTGGGTAACCAAGCGGAGGCCAAGAACTATTATTCATCATCAATGAAGCCAACAGCCAAGCCAACCATAGCATAGCAATTACAGCAACATCCTAAGGACGTGCTGGAAGCTCGGGAGAAAGACCTTAAAGAAGTATCATTGGACCCCCAGGATCCAGAAATAAAGGTGTTCTTAGGATCCAGTATTCCCAGTAAGATTGAGGAGGATATAATATCCTTCTTAGGGCAAAGAAGATCTACTTTTGCCTTCAAACACTCGGACATGGCAGGTATTTCAAAAGAGGTAATCACACATAAACTCGGCCTTGATTTATCTGTTAAACCCATCCATCAGAAGTGAAGGAAATTCGCTCCTGAGAGGAACAAGATCATACAAGAAGAAGTTGAAAATTTTCTTAAAGCCGGTATGATCAAGGAGGTTTAATATCCTCGATGGCTAGCTAATGTGGTCGTTGTTTCAAAAAAGAATGGAAAGTGGAGGGTGTGTGTCGATTTCACAGATTTAAACAAGGCATGCCCCAAGGATCCTTTCCCATTACCACATATAGATTCCATGGTGGATGCTACGGCAGGACATGAAATGCTTACCTTTATGGATGCTTCCTCTAGATTTCAACAAATTCAGATGGAACCATCCGATCAAGAGGATACAACATTCATGACTCCTACCGACATATACTGTTATACCGTTATGCCGTTTGGACTAAGAAGTGCAGGGGCAACATACCAAGTATTAGTCAACATGATGTTCAAGGATCAGTTGGGTAAGACTGTGGAGGTCTACATAGATGATATGGTGGTGAAATCAAAGAAAGCTAAGGATCACCTTAGAGACCTCGAGGAAGCATTCAATATCCTCGACCAATATATCATGAAATTGAATCCGTCAAAATGCCACTTTGGTGTTAAGGCTGGAAAATTTCTGGGATATATGGTGACTAAAAGAGGAATTGAAGCAAGCCCCGAGCATATTGAAGCCATCCTCAATTTGAAATCTCCTGCAAACACAAAGGATGTCCAAAGGCTCATAGGAAGAATAGCTGCCCTCAATAGGTTCATCTCAAGATCCTCCGAGAAGTGCAAGGACTTCTATGACATCCTTAGGAAGAATAAAAAGTTTGAATGGACGGAAAAGCAGGAGGCTGCGCTTACAGCCTTGAAGGATTACTTATCCTCAGCTCCAGCTCTAATGAAGCCTATGGATGGAGAATCCTTATACCTGTATTTAGCTGTCTCAGGAAACGCAGTAAGTGCCGTCTTGGTAAAGGATTATGAAGGTGAACAGCATCCCATTTACTATGTAAGTAAAAGTCTTCTAGATGTGGAAGCCAGGTATTCTCATTTAAAAAAGTTAATTCTTGCACTCATTATGGCTTCCACTAAATTGAGACATTATTTCGAAACTCATCCTATTATTTTGAGAACTAATTATCCTGTGAAGAATGTTCTTAGAAAACCAGAGTTATCAGGTAGAATGGCCAAGTGGGCTGTAAAATTAAATGCATATGATATCCAATATGAGCCAAGAACAGCAATCAAGTCTCAAGCACTAGCGGACTTTGTGACTGATTTCACTAGTGATCTACAAAAAGAAGCCGACCTGGAGGTCCAACAACTGGAAAAGACCAAGGATCCTTGGATACTCTTCACCGATGGTGCTTCCAATGTAAGAGGAACAGGATTGGGGATCCTAATGAAATCGCCACAGGGGGGCATATTACCCCAGTCCATAGCTTGTGAATTCCAAGCAACAAACAATGAGCAGAGTATGAGGCTCTGATCGCAGGTTTGCAATTAGCCAAAAGCTTGGGGATCAGGTATCTTCAATTTTACGTAGATTATTTATTGATAACTAACCACTTTAAAGGCTCGATGCTGTTAAAGGTGAGAAACTAATTAAATATTTAGATGTTGTGAAGGAATTATCGAAATCCTTCGAAATATTTAGTATTACACATGTATCGAGGAAAGAAAATGCTGGGGCAGACGCCTTGGCAAACTTATCCTCATCTTTGAATATTCCTAAGGATTTGAAAATCCCAATAATTCACATTCTCTCGCCAGCAATAGGAAAACAGGAAGTTGGAGAGATAACGAATGATAAAGAAATTGTACTCTGGGATCCTTTATCCTCAAATAGCAAAGGATCATGGATCCATCCTATCAAGAACTACATTCAGACTGGAGATATTCCAGCCACAGAAAATCCCAAGTCCTTCAAACTCAAGGTATCCCAATATATTTTGTTAAATGATATGGTTTATAGGAAATCTTTTGCAGGTCCATATCTCAGATGCATTGAGGATCCTGAGATCCAAGAAGTACTCAAGGATTTTCATGAAGGAGATTGCGGCAATCACACAGGTGGAAGAGCGTTATTTTTAGGATACTCAGAGCTGGATACTTTTGGCCAACAATGAAGAAGGACGCAGTGGAATATTCAAGGAAATGCGATGCTTGTCAAAGACACGCAAACATCCTTCATCAGCCAGCGGAGCCTCTATATCCTCCTCATGACCTTTCATGAAATGGGGTATGGATATTGTAGGCAAGCTACCAAAAGCACCAGGTGGAAAGGTCTTTATGCTTGCTATGACTGACTACTTCTCCAAATGGATTGAGGCAGAAGCATTCTTACAAGTCCGAGAAAGGGAAGTGATATCTTTTATTAAACGAAATATTATAAATAGATTTGGTATTCCTGCTGAAATTGTTTGTGACAATGGTTCCCAGTTTATCGGGAATAGAACTACTAACTTTTGTGACAGTTGGGGCATCAAAATGATTACTTCCACTCCGGTTCATCCTCAAGCCAATGGTCAAGCAGAGTCTAGCAACAAGATCATCATCAACAATCTAAAGAAGAAACTAGGATCCAAGAAGGGAAAATGGGCTGAAGAACTTCCTTATGTTCTTTGGGCAGACAGGACTACGCCTAAAAATGCAACAGGCCAAACACCCTTCTCATTGGTGTTTGGATCAGAAGCAGTGATTCCCATAGAGATGGTGGTTCCTACAGCAAGAACGAGCATCCGTGATCCTAAAGCCAATGAAGAAATCCTTCTTGGAGACTTGGATACTGTTGAAGAACTCTGAGACCTGGCCAAGATCAGAATGGCAGCTTATCAACAAAGGGTAGGTAGGGCATACAACAAGAATATAAGAATCAGAAGATTTCAAGAAGGAGAATTAGTCTTGAGGAAAGCCTTCCAAAATACTACCAATCCGGCTGATGGAAAATTAGCACCCAACTGGGAAGGACCTTATCAGATCGAGTCGGAAGCGGGAAAGGGGGCATATCATTTGCTCACGATGGAAGGCAATAGATTACCAAGAGCATGGAATGCTATCCACCTCAAGAAGTATTTTTTTTCTAATAAGGATCCAATATCCTGAGATATATTATCCTTAAAGGATTAAGGATCCCTGAAATTGGTAATATCTATCCGATCACTTATCCTTTTCATTTTATTATTCTTGATTTAAGGATAATATATTCTTAACATTTTATCTTTTCCAAGTCTTGAATATCGATGCAGGGTATTATTGAGATGTGTAATAGTAAAGAGGTTGGCCATCTCTCCTTTACATTTGAGGTACTATCCTATTTCTCTTGGCCTAGCCCACGATTGGGTATGATCCCTGATGGTCATATCCCCTAAGGTTTAAAGGTTTTCAACTTTCTTACGAATTAGAGTTTATACACTCTCGCCTGTAGCGCACGCTATCCAACGTATAGTCCGGGGCAGTGGGACCAGTACACGCTTAGTGGCTGACAATTTCTTTGTCTTTGGCTATATGGAGGATCCTACGATTTATGGTAGACGTACCATACCATCGGTATATAACGTTTTCACGTTATCTTACGTTTGGGCTAAATTTACCGGTTTGGGCGAGTCCCCAGTTTATATCCGTATCTTTGGGCCAGTCCCTAGTTTGGGCTTGTCCCCAGTTACACGGGCTTGTCCCCAGATTACACGGGCTTGTCCCCAGATTACACGGGCTTGTCCCCAGTTGCACGGGCTTGTCCCCAATATATTGTTTGGCCTTGTCCCCAACTTAATGGGTTTGATCCCAGTTAACATTATGAATTATTTGCAACAGATTTTCTAAGTTCTTTGTGAAGATCAAAAATATAAGGATCACGGATCCTAAAGCTATCATTGAGAGTTCAATACTTCTGGTAACTTAGGTCTATCTAGACCTTCTGGTATGATCTCTGTTAATTAACTTATGTATCATATTGGTTGCAATAATTTTGGATATTTCAACTTGAAAGGATATTTCCTTAAAGTTATTTTATTACTAAAATTTTTTTACCTATTTTAAGGATATTCTATCCTAAAATTTGTCCTTTGAGGGAATTCTATTATATAATTTTTATCAACCATTAAAGATATTTTATCCTACTATTTGTTCTTTAAGGATATTTTATCCTGAAAATTTTCATAAGGATCTTTTATCCTGAAAATCTTTTACTTAAGATTATTTTTCAAAACTATCAATAATGCTAAAGTTATATCTAAGAATCTTTTAAGATTAAACAACAAGTAAATAGTCAAAATATTTATATATTAATTAAGATAAGCCGCCAGGACTTATCCAAAATTTTTAACCCGGACTTCACCATACAAAAGATGGACCATCCATCCGGGTTAAGTGAGAGTTACTAACAGTTCATAAGTGCAGGAAAATTAAAAACAAGGGCAATAAAGGCTTCATCCCCACAAACAGAGGATCCCTCCACCTTTGTCACCCCCGCCAATTGTCTTAAGGATCATGGATCCTTTATCCTAAATACTATTGTTTATTACAGACCATAGTAATTGTTCATAAAAACATTATAAAAGAAAAATAAAACGGGCTTGGGCCTTGTATTTTGTATCCTTCATCGCCCGTTCATGCGTTTGCTTCCACCTCCACCGTTGCCTCATTCCCACCTTCAGCTTCAGCAAGACTCTTCACACCGCTCGTCCCTACTTCACCTGCTTCAACCATCATAGCTTCAGCCTCATCCTCGCCTCCACCCAAGTCGATCAAGGCTTGCTTCCATTCTTTGATTTCCCATGAAGACTTATCAAAGGATGGATCATTGGCTTCAGTCACCAATTTGATCCTAGCCTCAAGGACCGACTTGGCTGCCCAGACCTTCGCCTCTTCAGTAGCCCGATTGATTTCGTCCTGCATCTGGACGGCCAGGGCAGCAGCATGCTCCTCTATCTGTCTCTTTTCTTTGGTCATCCTCGAGAGGGCCTTATCCTTAAAAGCAGCCATTGATCTCATCGCGGCAAGGGTCTCTTCATGCTGTGCGACAGTCTTCTCATAGTGGCTTCGGGCAGAATTGATGGCCTATAAATGAAAGCATGATAAGCTTGGGAAGATACTTGAATAATACAAATCGCCAAAAATAAAGGATCCTTATAGTAGAAAGCATTTCCAGAATCTTTTTTTTGGCATCAAAGGGGTTCTCTGGATCTGAACTCTTCTTTCTCTTAGATCCTGACTTTGCTCGAGTTGTGATCGGACGAGGCTCGGACGTAGGGGTTGATTTCGGGGTCTCTTTCTTGGTAAACATGAAGTCGATATCCTTGAGGGAGAACTTGGAAGCAGACTTTCCTGATTTTGGAGCACCTGTAAACAGCAAATGACAGATAAGTTTTCAACTCTTAACACTTTTTAATAATAAAAATTATTACTCTTACTTGACATGATTGATTCTGAATTTGATCCTTGAAAAGCTTCAATAAACTTGGCTTGAAAAGTCCTGATTGCAGGATCCAGTGATAAAAACTTCTTCACTCTGTCTTCAACTCCCGGTAGATCAGCCAACAAATCGAAATTTTCAACTACATAGGCAATAAAAATTATTAGCAGAAAAATAAAGTATCCTATCTAGGTTACCTAAGGATCCTAGATCCAACACTTTGGTATCCACTTTCTGGGAAGGTTATTTCCACCCGGAATGGAATCTCGTCTTACGAAGAAAAATTGGTTTTTTCAGAGGGTACCGTTAAGGGTGACTTTGAAAATGGGAATTTCATGGTGAGGTTTCGATTTGAAGACAAAGCGTTTGGAACCATGGGTAACAAGATTGTACAGGTATGCTAGTTCTGCTAGGCCGAACTCGACTCGTAGTTCTTCTTCGGTTACCCTCTCTATGGTATGAAGGGTTCTCCATAACATCGGCATGGTCTGTATATAACTGATTCCCGTAAGGGTGAAGAACCTTTGGGTGAAATCGGGAAAAGGATACTTGTAACCCATCAGAAACGGTTGGGCCGGAAAGCAAACCCAGTTTTTCGAGATACTATCACTATGGGCTGTAGAATCAAAGGATCGGAAAACTGTATCGGCTGGGAAGTGTGATCGGATTTCATCGATTTCCGGGTCTGTGAATTTACAGATCTCGGATGAGAGGGCTTGGAGCATACCTTGTGAATAAAGATCATCCGGGTCGATATGATTGAAAGAAGAAGACGAAGAGGGTACAGGAGTGGTCGACATGTTAAAAGAAAATAAACAAAGAGAAAGAAGGATACCTGAGAGACGCCTGGATCTATGGTTATAAGAAGATTATAATTATCGCATATATAGGCGGAGTGTAATTATGATTTGTAGATATTAAACCGCCTGACACACGTCTAATCGCCTTTTTTTTGCAGGGATTTGAAATTCAAAATGACAGCTGTTTTGCACAATCACCCGCCATTTTGGGGGCAATTGTTAGGGCATGAATTTTATGCTGAGGATCCTTAATCCTTAACTATCTTATGGATAGATTATCTTTGAGATATGTATCAGGGTATAAAGGATCAACGATCCTAGGTATTATTTGTTTACTAATGATTGCGTTTAGTATGGTGATGTGTTAGACAGGTGTAACAATTCTAAGACGAACTTGCATCAATTATCCTCATGGAGTATTCTCTAGCTAGAGTATGGATTCAGGATCCTAATTCAATGTAGCTTTTAGTGGACGAATTCATGTGAAGATTTATGTTTAAATATCAACAACGGCTCCAAGACTCGTTCTTCCGCTTATCTCGCTACTGAACGGCTATTGGCACGTGGTCAAGGTCATGGGAGTGGCTAGTGGAAGACTTTCGGATTATTAGAAAATGTTGTTATTGATATTTTCTTATTAAATTGAGTTATGACCGAGTAGAAAAACACATGTATCATCACACACACTAGAGCTGAAGCCATAAACTCTCTCTAATCACTAGTTTACTTTGTAATCTCGATCATCAACTCCACAACATTTGTAACCACCTTTTATTATCAATATAGTCGAAGGTGATAGTTTTCACCGTCCGGGGGTTTTTTGTGCCGAAGATTACTATAATCACGCACTATCTGACCAAAGGTTACCTCGTTGATCCTTGACCAAAGTGATTCGACTAAAGATTACCTCGTGAATCCTTGACCGAACTCAATCGATCATAGATTACCTTGTTAAGTTTTGACCGAAGTGAGATTATCGTATTCAAGGGCTTTTTACCTCATGATCAAATCATTGTGTTCACCAAGATTTCGATTACACATTCACTATTATCGTGTTAGCACTATACCTCACTTAACAAATTTGGATACATTATCCTCAGCTGATTTTTATCCAAAACAATTTGGCGCCCACCGTGGGGCAATTGGTGCTATAATCCATATTATTCCTATTATTCTTAACTTTTTTATACCCATATCACTATCAATGGCCTCTCAATCAACCTTTGCTTCATCAACCATGCCGGCTACGGTTCCTCTCTCATCAACTCAACCAAATCCCAATTCCGCCATACCTCCTCGTTGTGATCATGCGGAACAACCCGCACAACTCCGGAGTCTTCTTCAACACGAACCGGGTCAATAAAAACGGATGTAGAAGCCTTCTTGTTAGCCTTGTTGGTGCTTGCCATAGGTAAGTCGGGATTATAAAGCGAGTGTAAACCGAGAAGTAGTTTTAGTGTTTTGAGTTTGGTGGTAATATATTGGATAAAAATCAATTTATATAAATTATGGACATAAAAAACCGGTTCCAACGGATCTATTTTTGCTGCAGGTCATCAAATGTAAAATATTCGGCGTAACCGGTTTATTCCGAGTAGGAACCGGGTACGACCCAGTTTTGGGGGGAAATGTAAAACCGGGTAGGTCTTTCAGGTATATAAATACCCAACCCGGGTACTGGGTCCACCGGGTATGACCAGAAACCGGTTCCTGGTCGGGTCCATGGGTTCGGGTTTGGAACCGGTTATTTTGTGCACGTCTAATTAGTATAATTAAGAACTTTGATGTCACAAAGTTTGCTACATCTGTTTTTGTATATGTAGTAATGGTTTTGATGTTTAAGCATATACATTGATGTTGGCTGGATGGTTTTCTTGGTAAGGGTAAATGTTTATATCTATTTGGAACCCGGGTTTGAATCTTTAATTCCTCAGTTGTTGGTTTCAATTTTTTAAGTGTGTTATTTTTGTTTTTGTGTATGTTAGAATGGTTTGTCTTTTAACATTAACTTTGGTGTGGACCAGATAGTTGTGTTGTTAAGTGAAACCGGCCGAATTTGCGTACAGTCACCGCATTCTGTTTTAGTGTCAGACTATCGGTACGGTAATGAAAATTGACCGAATACCAAATTTGTTTTTTGTTTTTTTAGCTCCAATATCGTAACAAATGTGACAGAGATCGAACAAATTTTTGTAGACTCATCTCATTAACGCATGGGATCGACAACGCTCAGGTTTACCAACGTCCGAGCTTTACTGACTACTCACCCCATTGGTCCACCTCATTAGTAAATTGTTTTTGTTTTATTTTTTATAGTAGTCCTAATACCATAACGCACATGATAAAAATGACCGAATTCGTGTCACCTTACCGCCTCAAAATCGGTACCTACAGTGCTTGGGTTTTACCGACGCCCGAATTTTACCGACCTTCCCAGCACAGCGCGTCAGGGAAAACACTAGTAATTTATATAAGTGAGTAATTACACTACAATAATTTTTGCACTAGTATAAAAGTTACATTACTTATGCTAATATTTACATCTGTTATAACTAAAGTAATTATACTACAGTAACATTTACTTTAGTTATATAAATTAATTAAACTAAAATGATATTAACTCCAATTATATATAACTAGCTTGAGTCCCGTGTATTATACAGGTAATTGATAAAAAAATTATACTTTAACCATTAAGTGAAATACAGTCAACATATTGATCATATATTATTAATATAAATACAATTTACATTAAAATTACAAGAATTTACATAACTAAGATTACACAAATATGTTACAAATAAGTAAAAACTTTCTTTTACACTACATTTGTGATTGTATTAGTAGGCATACAATGTTTATCAAAAATCAAAATCTTTAGTTCATGTATGCTTGGTACTCTTAATAAGGTAACATATATGTCTGCTCTGCTTATAACTCTTGATATAACCAAGTATAGTTACGTGTGTGACAAAAAAGGTTCTCCAAGTCATAGAAACTCTAGATAAATGATAATATAACCATGAAACTAATAAAACAATATTCATATACATAAAATATCATAACTTTTAGTCAATTAATATGATGTCATTTGATAACATCTGCCCATGTTTATAAAAAAACATGATTATCCTAAAACCGTTTTACCTAAACTTTGACGATATAATCATCCTTAGAATCTCTAGAATTTGAAATTTGATTGATCATGATAAATTTGTTGTCATTAATATACTGTGTATGACAAATTTTGAATTGAATTTATATTTTACAATTAAAAATTGTATAATTAAGCAACATAAAAACCGAAAATTAAACTATAAAAAAATGATTTGTTTCATTTCATATTAATGTAATTGTCAGGGAAATGACAAATACATACTAACCTTAAAAACCATGTTCAAATAATGGTGATTATTCTGAGTTAGAAGAATATTAGAAGATTAAAAGCTGTATAAAGTGAAGGTATTGATTCTTATTTATAATAGTTGAAAGTATGGTTGTCACTTCTACCCGTAACCTGAAACTCAACCCAAGAAAACCCGTACCCAAACACAAACTAACCTGACCCGAGAAACTCGAACCAGAGAAAATACTAACCCGAACCTGGACCGAAGTAATTCGGGTTGGTTCTTGGGTCTGAATTCTAGGTTGCGGGTCAACCCGAATAAACTTTTATCTTTAAAATAATATATTTTAGGTATTAAAGGCTAAGCCTTAGCCGTTGGTGTTATCGGGATTTAGTCCAAGTCGATTGTTCTCATTCCACATATTATGAATCAGTTGTTTATTGTTTGTTATTTTGAATATAAACCATAATATATACTTTAATTATGTACTAATCGACATTTAACACTAGCATAACCTCAATTCGTTGTATTTGTGAAAAAATAAAATTAATAAGTTAATATAATATTGGAATTATGTAAATAACTAATGAAAACGATATTCTAGCTTTTATCCTAAATGATTTTTGAAAAACGAAAATAATGGAATGGGATTGAAACAACTTTATTGGTTTAAAATATCAAATGTTTTTAATTATTATAAAGCACATTAAATTAAATATATAAAAAAAAGTATAAATCAAGTAAAAAAACATATGTTTCTAAAACATTTTGGTCTGAGTTATAAAAGAAAATACCGAAAGCTAAATATTGATCTTCTTATTGTTAAAACCCTACTACACAAAAAGTCATATAAATAGATGACAGATAGTTCACATAGTAAATCCTTATACGTATGGATTATAATTATAATATTCAACATCAATTATTTAATGCTAAACTTCAAGATATATATAATAGGTATTCTCTATGTTTGTAAATTTATACAAAATGTTTGTAGAAAATTAAGAAAACACACATTTCCTGAGTTCAAATGCATATGAGAAAATTTTAAATCAAAAATTGAAACCAATCTTATATAAAAAAAATTATGCGTCGTTGTTCGATTCCCAGCTTAAAAACAATTTTTAGTTTACCATACAAATCCAAATTCTTCGACAATAATGCACCTTTATTTTTTTTTAATTTATAATTTACCTATAACTTTCAAATTTTATTCTAATAGGCATGCAACTTCAATTTTGATATTTTTATTTCACCATTAATGTTAATGAATGAAACAATTAGTATTTACATTTAATATAAATAAACTTGAATTTATATATTAAAATTACTTAAAAGATAAGGACCATATACTGAAATTTGTTGAAAAAATGTGAGGGCTACAAGATTGACAAGTGGCAAAAATAATAGTATTTTATTAGAATAGATAGATAATTGCTTTAGTTACACTAAGAATCACGCCATTTATAATATTTGGGCGACAAGGGGCGTGAACACCCCCCCCCCCCCGGCGACAAAATGGGCGATAAGGGGGAGGGGGCGATGAGAACTTGTCGCCTGGTTCTTGTTTATGTTATATTATTATTACAATTGTGTGCGATATATATATATATATATATATATATATATGGGGCTACAACACCATTACACCCGTAAAACAGAAACCCGACTTTTGCTGATCGAACGCCGCATGACGCAAGTCACCTCATTTTGTAGTCTCTCCACTACACATAGCCTTATAACTAGGGTAATTATGCTACGACTCCCTACTTTTGACATGAGTCACATGACAGTTTGATCTCCCTTCATAAATCTCAATACACTCCTAACACTATTACATATACACATGTGTGTGGTATTTGTGAAAATAAAGTAAAGCTCATAGAAACTGTATAGAACAGGCTTTATTGTCACTAAAAACTTTTGAATATGAAATGGGTGTGGTTTTTGAACAGTAAGTAGCAAATAGTGTTACCCTCCTTGTTTGGTCGGGTGTAAATTGTTTCCTTTTAGTTTACAAAGTATCCCTCATGTGAATTAAAGACATGGCTATAATAGTATAGAAGTTCAAATCATTGTTTGCAATGCTTTTATTAATATACTTACAATTAATTAATTAATTAATTGTATTTTGACCGAGGCAATGCTATAATAATTTCAAAAATTGCGAGCTTTCAAAATTTGTCAATACATGTTATCTAAAATCAAGTACCATATTGCTATTGGTCGGTATTAGTTTATGGGAGTTGCTAAAAATAACTCTAGGGGATGTAGATTAGCTAATTTATTATTGTTTAGGAGTCCATGTCAATAAGTTGACAGCTTGCTGATGTTAATGTTGCTAGATTAATTATACGATGTTTAACTGGGATCTTGACACTTTAGTTGGAATATAAGAAAAATGGTATGTTTACTTTGGAGTCTCGACCCGTTAAGACTAGCTAGGAAGATGTTTTAATGGGATTTTGTCTTGTTATTTGATACCAAATTACGTGCATGGGTAAAGATCTAAATAGTACTCTTGGCCTGTTCGCGGATAATAACGTAAGTGATACAATTAACTATTGGTTTTAACCAGTTAATACGTTTACATAGGATTACGTGAATCAAGATAATGGGTTCATTGATCGTTTAAAGGGTATGATTAGAACTTACTAATACTCTTCATGGTTAATGTTTTGGATAAAAATCAGCTAAGGATAATGTATCCAAATCCGTAATTGTGAGGTTTAGTGCTACGATGATGATAATGATTGTACGAATGAAATAAGGTTGAACAACATGATTTGTTGCGAGGAAAAACCCTTTGATCTTGTTCAGATCAAAAGAAAAAAACCCCAAGTGATGACAACTCGTCGATCATCAATTTATTAATCAAAAAAAAAGTTACAAGTGTTTGGAGATTGTGATCGATATTACAATGATTGCAAGTGAGTAGTGAGAATTTTGAGTTATGCTCTTAGTGTGTGTGTATACAAGTGAGTCCTAATCGATCATTATCTCGATGTTTATAAAGGAAATTATACATAACAATAACTCCTAACTATCCGCTACTCTTCCACAACTCCTCTAACGTTCGTTTGACCATGTGTTGAGAGCTTTCTAGTAGCGAATATTAAGGTAGACTCAGTCATAGAGTCGTTGCTCTTGTTGAATAATAACCTGCACACGTGAAACAATTGTTAATAATACCAACCTCTGAGCATCCTTGATCTTCGACATGCCTCTGGAACTCTTCAAGAGGAAACTGATCCAGACACATCTTCAAGGATAACACATCCTCAGCAGAGAAAATATCAGTCCTAACAATTGCCCCCAAAATGACGGGTGTTTATGCTTTACAGCTGGTGTTTTGAAATTTGAATTTTCTAAGAAAACTGGATGATGGGACGGTTTGCCAGAAATATTTACCATTTAGCCCTTGATATAATCATAACCGCCTATAAATGCCGTCCTATATCCCTTTTATAATCACATATCCAAGCGACACAGCAGGTATCCTTTCTTTCTTCTCTTATTTTCTTTGATAATAATGTCTATCACTTCATCTTCTTTACCTCCTTCTAAACCTTCCGAGCAATCTTCCGATGACTCTGAGTTGTCGGAGATGGACCCACAATGCCTCATAGCCAACCCCTCTATTGATATTTTTAAACTCACGGATCCAGAAGTTGATGAGTTTTGTTCGTTGTTTCCACCGAAAACCCTATTCTGACCGTACGAATCCAGTATCCGCTGCGATGTATACTGAAAAAGCTGGGTGTGTTTTCTGGCCTGCCCGTTCCTTATTGGCTACAATTATCCGTTTCCCCTTTTCACTCAAAGTTTCTTCGATTCCACCGGCTACATACAGGCTATGCCTATGGTATGAAGGGTTCTCAGCACCATAGAAAGGATTATTGAAGATGGGAAAATCGACTTCGGCCTTCAAGAGCTGTCCCATCTTTACACCCTTACCACCCACGGTCCTGCCCGATTCATTTTAAAATCCAAGCCTCGACAACCCCATCCGATTTTGAAAGTAACTTTAAACGATTCCTTCTGGAGGAATAAGTTTTTCTTCGTAAAATGTGACTCTATACCCGGAGGGGATGACCTTCCTTCAAAATGGGTTAGAAAGGGAAGGATCCTGGTGTCACACCCCGACTTAGGGCCTAGGCGTGTGACCACAAGTTGGTACCTGTTTTGTAAATAAATCAGAGTTGCGGTTTATAGCGGAAGTCTTTAAAATATTTATATTGAAAACTTATTAAAATCTCGGGTTTAATTACCCGTTTGATATTTCAAATACATTTCTTTGGAAAAACATATCTCTTTTATAATATTTTTAAAAAAAATATCTGAGCCACCAGATAGAATCTAATAACTATAACTCCAATCTTCTATTCCTTCTTTCTTGTCTGTTCTAATCTTTCTTGTTTCCCTGTAACATGGATGGGAAAATACGTCAGTACAAAGCTGGTGAATAACGCTGACTCTAAAATATATTTTCAATACCTTTGTGAAACCAACAATAATACCTTTGTGACTACTCATTAGGCATCCAACTAAATTGGGATCAAATTACCCTAAGTACCATGTACAATTAATTATATACACAGTATCATTTCTCTGAACAGTCCCGTAGACTTTCAGAGGCATGTTGATGGGGGAAATGCCGAGTCACCATGTATGAATGGATCCAGACACATGTATACTCTTAATCAGAGTGTCCGTTTCTTATTATTGTACACAAAGTTTTAAGGATTCGTAAATCCTATGCAAACATTCAGACTCATTATAAAAGGTTTGGGGCGTATTCACCTTTTCTATTTATAATCAGTTTCTGATACTGATTCCTGTTTTCTGTTCTCTTCTTTTTGTTTTGTTACCTCGGACCTATAGTACGAGAATAACATTTGTATAAATAACTAGATCGGCGATCTAGCTTTAGATCTTTATTCTATTTTGGTATAACTTCAACCTTGATAAAATTATTTGTTTATATAAAACATTTGGACCTTTAGTCCTTTTCTTTATTTACCAATTATATGTTGCGTTTCTTCTTCAGGAAGAAACGTCTATACTGAGTTTCTTCTTCAAGAAGAAACATTAATTTCATAACTATAATCTCTTGTATTATATTTCTTAGTCATAAAGAAATAATATTTTGACTATAACCTTCGCTAAAGAAAAGTTATTTTATTCTTAATCGTAATCAAGGTTCGGGCTATACCCTCGACTATGGTCTAAGCCATTTATAATAATAAATTAACTTAGGCAGAACTCCTTACCTCGCACGGTATTTGGAGTTAGATATTCCTAAGTTTATACGGGCAACACTTCTACTCTATACGCACCTTTGTCGAGGCGTTCTCGATCCACCTTCCATGGCACGCAAATCGAGGAAATGTCTGGTCGCCGAGTGGTTCACGTACTTCGAAACGGAATGTCGGGTTACTTCTGGATGGCACGCACTTAGAGGAAAACACCGGGTATTTGGTACGGATTACGAGGTCATGATTGTCGGGTCGGTGGCACGCAAAACGATGTTCGGCACGCAAACCGATGTAGAGAGAGTGAAAATCTAGAGAGAGAGTGAATGTGAGGTGTGAGGGAATGAGCCGTGAGGCTCCCCTTTTATATCCAATTTTGGATCCCATCGCGGTACGCGATGGGTCCCCTTTTTCAACACCGTACCGGATCGCGACGGGTAGATTTCTGCCACGTGTCACCAGAGTGTGACACGTGTCCCTGAGTCATCACGGCCCATCGCGGTACACGATGGCCGTCTTCTTGGACTCGTCGCGTAGCGCGATGGGTCCATATATATTATTTTTCGTTTTTATTCCTTCATCTTTTGTAGCTTGTCACTTCTGGTCTAATTCTCGTTGTCCAAAAATACTAAGGCGGCTCTTAAAGCGGCTCGCGACGATGCGAGCGTGCGAAGTGCGCCATCAAAGCGCCACATTGCGCCCAACGCCCTTCGCCGTCACCATCGTCCTCGTCCGAGCCCGAGCCCGTGCGCGTGCGTGTCGGGTGCTACGCACCCTCCGCTAGGACCACTTGGTGCATGATATTCATAAAAGAATATAACTATGGAAAATCTCTTCCTTATAAAGAGCTTCCATTTCTTTACCACTTTCCATGTGGGTGGATTCCATCTTCCTTATTTATACCTTAGTGGAATGCTTCCACTTTTAATTACATCTTCCAATGTGGGATGGAGTTTTATTATTCTCCTTCATATAAGAATACTTAACTTAGGAAATATTTTTATTTCCTTATTTTTCTTATAATTCCTTATTTAATATTTTCCCATTACTTATCTTGAGATTAATTTTGATCCCTCAACTTTTCTAAGTTGTCAAATTTGGATCGAAATTTTGGGGATGTTACATCTTCCCCCACCTTGGAATGAATCTTGTCCTCGAGATTCGTTGGTTTAGGAGTGAATGGTTCTTACCTTTGATTGTCGATTAGACTCTATCTAATCCGGTCGTTGTTGTTACAATCTGTATGTAGAATGACTAGGGTCCTTATTTTGTTGCTAACTTACATCCTTGAATGATATAACCAGTCAATAATTCAGAATATCATTAGTAAATATAAATTGCTAAACACATCCATCAGTTTTGTTTAACTATTTTGTAGGTTCCCAGCCGGATCTACACGAGATATCACGTACTACGCAGGTGCGGAATCCCTACGTAAGACGTTACGAGTATAGAAAACAATACGATTAACACACGATAATCAAACACGTTGTATACCAACCTTAAACACGTGATACGAAGATCGCTTGATTACAGACTCTCTCTGACTCGAATACACGAAAACTGAATGAATGATTAATTACTAATAAGCCGTAACATATAGCTTATATAATCACGACAACTTCGCCTGGCATGTTCAGGCGAAGTTGTCACTAACTTCGCTTGTCTAACAAGTTCGCTTATATCAGCGAACTTGTTAGCAACTTCGCTTATACAAAACATAAAATATTACAAACGCGATTACAGACACTAGACACTGAACTACTGACATCATGCACCAACAGACTCCCCCTTGGCAGTAGCTTCATCTCTTTAGCTTCAAACACGTGTCTTGTAATCTTCAACCTTGTATCTTCACGCATGCACTCCTTCCCTAACACAAACCAACACAACTCTTTGATATTTCCTTGCTTCGTCTTTCCAAGCAGGAATATAAAAGATTTTCTTCTCATTGAGCACCTGCAGATCAGCTTGCGATAAGTTTACCAAATACATCGGATCGTAAACTCTTAGCACTTCTTGTTCATCCTCGTCTTCCATCACCGCCTCAGCTGTCTCACAATCTACAAACCACCACTTTAGGTCTTTAAGCACATCCTTGGGCATAAGCTTCATCGGTACTTCTTTAAGGCACCGGATCGGTTTATACTTCATGACCATCCAAGGCTTTCCATCAGCTCTCAAACCTCTATCCTTGTCTTCAACAAGTTTTCCCTTTTGTGGCTTCAACATCTCAAATTTCTTCTCTTTTATACTTTCTTTCCATACAATTTTCCCAATAACTCTAGCCATATTATCGTCACTTCGATTGATTAACCCCAATCTAGCTAAGTCTTTCACTTCACATTCTGGCAGTGTATTCAACGATCTTAACAGTCTTTTAAAATACTGAACACCGTCATACCTTTTAATCACGAAGAGCCTCAACTGCTCATCATAGATCCAGCAAATAATCCCTTTATTCGCTTCAGCATAGCCTTTAATGTTGTAACTCTTCTTAAACATTGTAGGGACCTCCGGTTTCTTCGTTTTGACGAACCACTGAGCGTAGCCTTCCTTCCATCTAGGCTGCTCTTCCCATTCAGACTCATCGCTTCCAATCTGTTTACTCATATCAGCTTTCTCAAGATCTGGAATGTCATGCTCCACATTCTCTTCTACTATCTCTCCCTCTTCAATCTCATAATCAATCACAATATCTTCTCCAATCTTCTCTATCACATCACTTGGTAGAATATCATCATCACCAACCAAGTCATCATCCATCTCTTCTACGTCCACCACCACCACATCATCACCACCAGCTGCAGATGTCGACTCCCCCTGAGTTGTGGAAGTTCCAAGAGCTTGAGTAGTTCTTGGTAGCTCACCACCTGCATCTTTCGACGCATTGGGATCATCGTCTCTATCATTTCTTCTCTTGGTCCTCAACTCGTCGCCTTTACAGCTCGTCTCCCCCTGAGATGCCAAGAACTCCTTCAGAGCATCTATGATCTTTCCATGTTCTACCAGCAGGGACGACTGCATCTGATTCTCTGCAACTAGGCGTTGAATAGCCTGGGTCTGGATAAGATTCACCCTTGATTGTTCTGCCACGACCCGTTCAAGTGCTGCTATTCGTTCTGAGTCTGAGAGGGTTGCATCGAAATCAAACCTCATATGTGAAATGTCTTGAGTGTACTGAGGAGGGATTTCCGATGTCACCGGGACCTCAGAAATAGAAATAGACGTAACTGAAGGTGGTATCGTCACCGATAGCCCTGCAGTGGCCACAACAGTCGACTCTATAAATTGTGCCACGACCTCCGATGGAGTAACAGTCGGAGGCGGCAACGAAACTATTTCCGGAGCCGAAAGTTGGAAAGTAGTGGGTGGGAGGCCAAAAGTAGATGAGGTAGCCACTACGGGAACACCCGTAGCGCTTGGCCTTGTAACCTGTAGAGATGAGGGAACCATTGTCATACCGGATAGTGCTGGTGGAGTGAAACGTACCACCCTAGAGCTTTCACCGGCTCCTGATCCTGCACCTATCCGTTCCCTTCTTGACCTTCTTATCAACTGTTGTACCTCTTCCTCAAATTCTGACTCGTCATCATCATCTGTTCTCTTTCTTTTCCCATGTAGTCTTTCTCGAGTCACCATAATCCTTCTCACCTCTGCCACTTCATCATCAGAATCTGAGCCAGCCACCGTTGTAGCTGTCCTAGTAACATGCACAATCGAGGCACGTTCAACTGGGACCTGAACGTTCTCCTCTGGATCCACCCGATCCATATCAAAGAATCCTTGACCACCAAATTCTGCATCAAGGTCCACTTCCTCCTCCGGTGACACAACAGGAGCAGCAGATATAGCTTGAGGTGCTCCTGCCTGTTGTGGTGCCGGGTCCCTAAACTCATCCCCACGAGCAGGCACATACTCCGGGTTGATTAAGTACCCAAAGAGTGGAGTATGGCGAGAACGAAGCTCAGGTTTGCTCCTCGCACTGGAGGATCGACACTGGGCGAAGATCCGTTTGTTCACACTCTCTACATATCGAATCGGACGACGCTGAGGAAGTGTTGGAGCAACATGATTCAAGATCATTTGAAGGAATCTTGGATACATGATGAACCGCTCACGTGCCATCACTCTTCATTGACGATCAATCTCGTAAAAGACCATCTGACTAAAGCTGAATCGCTTGTTGTATGTCAGAGCAGTCATCGCTGACTGCATGGTCGCGCCCATGCCATCAGTGCCCGCCTTTCTCCCTGACATGCATACTATCATAACATGCATGAGAAAGCGCCACTGGTCAAGCAGAAATCCCTTCCTTCTCTGCGAATCCCCCAAGGGGCCAGAATAACCCATCCTCAAAAATGCTCCATCGCGGAAAGGAGCTACAAACTCTGTCGGGTCATCCCTTGTTTCGTTTCCAAACCGCAGAGCCGCCCGTATATGTTCAGAAGAGAACTGAACAATTTGATTGTTGACGGTTGCGCGCATCACCGGGGGCTCGACTCTACGGTCGTATTCCACGGTCTGCCAGAAATCCTCAATGTTGGGTAAGGATATCGGCAGAGTTGTTGTAATGGCGTGGAATATCCTCGAGCGTAAAAGAAATGTGATGATTTCGCGGAAATCATCAACTCCGCTCGCTTCCGGGTCTAAGGTGATATACATGTTGTGACCCGGGAAGAACTGTATTTGCTGATCACCTCCGTCATCACCGCCTGCACCACCTGCTCCAGCAACAGCAGCCATATCTGCAACAAACAGGTTAAGTTAGATAAACGTTAAAGCGAATCACAAGTTCGCCTGTTACCATGAGCGAAGTTGTGATCAATTCTGTATAGGCGAAGTTAAAGGTGAGGCGAAGTTGGAAAACAACTTCGCTTCAACTTGAACTTCGTCTGAAAATAGTTAAGTAAAATGGTCCAGGCGAAGTTACGGATAACTTCGCGTAATCACAACATCGCCTCATAAACTGTTTCAAAATCAAAAATCAGGCGAAGTTAAACCTCAGGCGAAGTTACGGATAACTTCGCCTAAACTGTAACTTCGCCAAATTCGAATCGGCAACAGTTAAGGTTGTTGAACGACGTGTAGATGATGATTTCGGAGATCGAGGACTCCGAAATACATGATTTTATGAAGGTTTATACGTTCAAGTGGTTTACTATCACGTAAAAACAAGTTTGAAAATCGGGTTTTTAGGTTTCAAATAACCGAGGTAACGAAACGGGTCGTATCGACCTGTGATAATCATTAACGACAATGATTATACGAATATGGAACCCTACACACCTTGAATCGGATTAGAATCGAAGACAAGATAACACAGATTGATTGATGAAATCGAATCGATAAGTTCGCCTAGGTTTCTGTGAGTATAAGTTCGCTTGGTTTTGAAATAAATGAACAGTTTGACCTTTAAAGTCCTTTATATAGGGTCACAGATGTATCGGCGAAGTTGTGGATAACTTCGCCTATAAGGCGAAGTTATGCAGAACTTCGCTGATATTAAAATTTTTCAAAACAAACCCCATAATTTGAACAATTTGCAACTAAGTTAGAAAATATCCTTTAAAGCGTTAAATGAAACGATCAAGACGAAGTAACCAGGTATAAAATCAAACAATTACAAAAGTAACAAAAAGTTGAAAAATTAAAGTACACGGGATCAAATTTCAGTCTCGACAGGGACTACCATGTTTTAGAAAAGATCCGAACAGGAATCATACTAATTTCGTGACTGTCACAAAGATCCGTGTTCAGCTGTACTATGACATAAAGTAACAGGTTGTAAGCAGGTAATATACTTAAAATGGTTTTCATCGTTTCTGTGATACGAGTTAGGTTCAATTAAGCTCAAAACTTAAGTGGGCAACAACTCAGAGATTATGATGCCTCCTATCTATTCTCAAAGCGTATTTGGCTTTCCCCAAGTCACCCCGAATTGACCTTGACCCGTAGTGTCTGATTAAATAGGAATTACTCTTCGATCTTAGACTCTGCTTCCCGTTCACCTTCTTGTGTCTTGATTGATAATCATTATCATTATGAACTCTAAAATTTTTTTTTTTTTTTAATCTAACATGTATATACACAACTTCAAGTAGAAAATAACTGCAAGTCCCGAATCTGGATCACTGCAGTGTCTTGACACGCTATCTTCACGGGAATCAGAACACTCATGGGCTCGTGTATGACTGGGTAATCGCTTTTCTGCCTATCATACGGAAAGATATGTATGAAGACACGCACAACTCTTAAGGAGTTTCCACAAAAAATCGAGTAGATTTAATTAGTATCACTTCTACTTTTACGCACCATAAAAAGCTACCATGACATACAATGACTGTTCTAAAGACTTTTAAGCCTGATAACTTCACTAGTTAAGCACACAGAATCAGTATATCTATCACTTTCCACGGTTGGATCAATTTTCTGTTAAACATAGTAAAGGTACTTCTTACGAAGTAGTAGACTTGAAAAATAATTTCATCTCCCAAAAAGAAATTTTAACATCAATCGCCCCGACCAAGACAAAGTCTTCAGGTAAACGGCTATCCCGAAGATCCAATGGATCAGTTGGACCGACCACATACAAGTATGTGTCCTTCTAACTAAGTATGATCGACTAATTTTCAACGAAAGAATAAAAACACATCATAAACCGCCCCGGTCACTCTCAGTCATCTGGTTAATGGCTATCCTCAGATTCTATAAGTAGAAATGAGGACCAAACATATCCGAAGAAATGTCCATCAAACTAAGGCAACCGACATAATTCTAAGCGATAGTGACGTTTTATATATATATATATATATATTATATTTATAACACAAACACAAAGCATGGTTACGCGGGATTGATCATCCCATTCAGCTCAACAAGGTTTTGAAATCTATTTGTCAAACGCTTTCGTGAATAAGTCAGCGAAATTATCTAACGTATCAACCTTTTCGAGCTCAATCAGTTTCTTCTCAGCACAATCCCGTATAAAATGATGACGTATGTCAATATGTTTAGTTTTACTGTGCTTCACGGGATTGTTAGTTACTGAGATAGCAGCAGTGTTATCAATGCAAATAGGAGTAAGTGAGAAATTCAGACCATAGTCGCGCAACTGTTGTTGAATCCAAAGAACCTGGGAGCAGCAGTTGGATGCTGCCATGTATTCTGCTTCACAGGTTGAAATTTCGACTGAAGTCTGCTTCTTGCATTGCCACGACACCAATCTGCCACCAAGAAACTGACATCCACCAGTTGTAGATTTCCGACTCTGATTGCACCCTCCATAATCAGAATCTGTGTAAGCGACTAGCTCCAAGTCTCCTCCTCTCGGGTACCACAACCCCAGCTTCGGCTTGCCCTTGAGATACCGCAGTATCCTCTTTGCACCCTTCAAATGAGATTCTTTTGGGTTTGCCTGATAGCGTGCACAAAGACAAAAAGAAAACATTATATCAGGCCAAGAAGCAGTTAAGTACATTAAAGAACCTATAATAGCCCGATATTGGGTTGGGTCCACGTCTGCATCGTTGTCTGAATCAGCACCCAATTTGTGATTGACGCAGACTGGAGTATCATATGGAGTGCTGTCCTCCATCTTGAAGCGTTTGAGAACATCATGGACATACTTTGTCTGATGAATGAACATCCCGTCTTTCTTCTGATCAACCTGCAATCCTAAAAAGAAAGTTAGTTCACCCATAGCGCTCATTTCAAATCTCTTCTTCATGACGGCCTCAAACTCCTGACACATTGCGACCTTTGATGCAGCAAAGATAATGTCGTCCACGTAGACTTGCACCAGCAGAAAGTCGCTTCCTTTTCTCTTGAAGAACAACGTGCTATCAATCTTACCTCTTTCAAACTCATTCTCAAACAAGTAATCGGATAACGTTGAGTACCAGTCACGAGGTGCCTGATGTAGTCCATACAGCGCTTTACTTAGCTTGTACACGTGATCGGGAAAGTCAGGGTCAGGAAAACCCGGAGGTTGCTCAACATACACAACCTCATCGACTTTACCGTTTAGGAACGCGCTCTTCACATCCAACTGAAAAACTTTCATCTCCTTATGAGCAGCAAATGCCAAAAACAGTCGAATGGCTTCCAATCTTGCCACAGGAGCAAATACTTCATTGTAATCAATCCCCTCTTGCCGATTAAAGCCTTTAACAACCAGCCTCGCCTTATTCCTGATAACAACCCCTTTCTCATCTCTCTTACATTTGAAGACCCACTTCGTGCCTATCGCATGCACATTTTTCGGTTTTTCAACCAAATTCCATACTTCCATATTCTTAAACTGAGCTAACTCTTCTTGCATGACTTCGACCCACGAGCTGTCCTTAAGAGCCATTTGATAGTTCTTTGGTTCAATCTGGCTGATGAAGCAGGTGTACAAGCATTCGTTCATCATGCCCGTGTCTTTAATGCTTGTGTAAACACATGTGTGCTCATTCACGCTTTTTCTTGTTTGTACACCGGCGGACAGATCACCTATCACATTCTCCAACGGGTGATTTTTGTGAATTCTCGTAGTCGGAACCGAACTGACATTTAGATTATCTTCCAAGTTCGAAGATAGCTCATCCATGGTTGATTGATGTTGAGAGTGAAACGGATTGATGAATTCCTCTTCAGTAGAGGTAGCAGGGGTACTGACAGCATTTGACGAGGAAGGCTGACATTCATCATACTGTGGTCTTTGCACCAAAGTGTCTTCCTCATCGCATATCATCTTCGTAGCAATTCGTTCCTCATCTTCTGCAAAATCCAAATAAGGCATGTTAAAAGATTTAAAGAGTCTATCATAGTCGAAAACCCCAGCGGGTCCCGTGCTTGGTTTTGGTGATTTGTAACTTGTGATATCAGTGTTACATACCACCTCAACCTTGCTAGTCGATGTATTAAAGACCCGTCTGTTGGGAGTACCAACAACGTATCCGACTAAGATTCCTTCGTCAGCTACTTCACCAAATTTTGAATTGGTCTTTAATATCGAACACGGGGACCCGAATGGTTCAAGACCACTCAAGTTGGGCTTTCTCCCATGCATTAGTTCATAGCAGGTTTTATTTAATCTTTTAACAGTTAACACTCTATTAAGTATATAACAGGCTGTAGCAACAGCTTCAGCCCAGAACACCACGGGAAGTTTCGTATCAGCCAGCATGATCCTGGCTCCTTCAATCAAAGTCCTGTTCTTCCTCTCAGCCACTCCATTTTGTTGTGGAGTATACGGTGCGCTGTATTGGTGTTCAATCCCCTTCTGTAGGCAGAAGATCTCCATCTGATAGTTCTTGAACTCAGTCCCATTGTCACTCCTGATGTATTTAACTCTTTTTCCCATAATGTTCTCAACTTTGGTAATCAAATTTATTACCATCTGAACAGTTTCATCCTTCGACTTCAGGAAATATACCCACGAGTATCGAGAAAAATCATCAGTAATCACCAAGCAGTACGATGTTCCCCCTAGACTTTTTACATTCACTGGACCAAAGAGATCCATGTGAAGTAGTTCTAGGGTACTGACTATTGAGTTGACCTTCTTGGTGTGATGGGATTTCTTGTGTTGCTTTCCCTTCTTACATGATAAGCATTTGTCTTCGAAGTTGAAATTCTTCAAGGGAACCCCCAACACAAGCCCATTTTTGACAAGGTAGTTCATCTTACGAAGATGAATGTGCCCCATTCTCCTATGCCATAATTCGGACTCTGATTCAGTCGCTTTTGACAAAAGATACGATTCTTCAGTGGCCATTTCAGTAGACCTCATATCCATGATATACGTATTCTTCACTCTTGGAGCCTTCATAACAATCCAATCCTCTGGTATCTTGAAACCAGGATACAACACTATCGCCTCATTCTTCGTGAAATGCACGGTATAATCCTTGTCACAGATCTGCGAAACACTCAGCAGATTGTGCTTCAGTTCTTCAACAAAGTTAACTTTCTCTAGCGTCATCTTCCCGTTAGTCACAGTCCCAATTCCTGTGATCTTTCCACCGCTCTCTCCTGCGAAACTCACTCTACCACCTTGAACAGGTTTCCAGTCTTGTAACAATTTCTTGTACCCGTCATGTGCCGGGAACAGCCGCTATCCACAACCCATTGATTGTTGGCAGCCCTGTTCAACTGTTCCTGCACGATTAAAGCAGATTATTAGAATCTTGGGACCCAAGACCTCTTGGTCTTGGGTCGATACATCCCGTACCTTGCCTGTCCAAAGTTAGTATTATAATCATTTCTGTGAGTCCTAATAGGATACCTTCTTGTGGATTGTCTATGAGGCCATCCAAACCGTCTTGAATTAAATGAATTATTAGATATGGTTTGGGTGTTACCAGTGAAAAACTGAGATCTATTTCTTTGAAAACCTGGATTAGTCCATTTTCTGAAATTCGATGGGTTTTCAGTTTTATCATTAAATTGATTACTGTTAGCTCTTTTCTCAGATTTTAAAGGCCTCACACCTCTGAATTTTTGCTTCAGAGGGCAATCAGCAACAAGATGTCCTTGTTGATTACATCTAAAACAACACCTGTTTTCAACTTTCTTATCAAAAGTTGTCTTAGATGTTGAGGCTGTATTACTGCCCGTTTGTCTCACATATGGTGGGACATACGGGTTTAATGGAGACTTCTTTTCAGATGTTTTCTTTTTCTCTCCACTCTTTGGTAACACTTCCTCTTGATTTGTCTCACTCGACTCAGAGGATTTATCCGAGTTAGATGAGACAGGACTCGGAGCAGAAATCTTAACACTTGCGACAGGCTTACTAACTTCTTGTTCTTTAGTAGTAACTGGAACTGGAACTATCTGACCATAGTCAACATCGACAGATTTCTGATTACTAGGGTTATAAGTGTAATTATGATTGAAAGGTGGTGGAACTTCATGATAACCAATTCCTCCCCTTTTTGGAGAACCTTGATCACTAACGAGGTGATCAAGTATAGCAGAGGAATTTCTGAATTGCTCCAGTTTCCTGTTAAGTTCCACCACTTTTACCTGGTGATCAACAATCTGTTTTTCTCTTTCAGCTATTAGTTTGGTTTTTTCTTCTAGAACCTCATAGCTAAGATCAATTATGTTAACTTTTTCAGCAAGCTTTGCTTTAAGACTTTTAATATCTGTTTCACTAGCTTTAATTTTTACTTTGTAACTATTTTCTCTAGCTTTAGTGAAATGATGATCTTCTTTTAAAGTTTTATATTGCGCATCCAAACTAACAAACTGATTAGTTAGAGTTGTCAGTTGTTCAGACAGATGTTCACACTTAGTACAAGGAAGTTCGGTACTTACCTCGGAGAGCTGGTCTGCTACATCTGCCATGTACGCTTCATTTTCGCCAGTTCCCTTCTCACTATCTGCATTTTCGATGTTTGCCAAGTTGGCCTGTTCAAATACTTCTTCAACATGCAGATTCCAGTTGTACTCTTCATTCTGTCTGGAAATCATGGCTCTATAGTCATTACCACTACCACTTTGCTGTGTAGATCTGTTCTGACTGCGTTCTACACGTTCATTCTTGCATTCTTTTGCAAAGTGGCCATTCTGCTGACAGTTGTAGCAGCGAACCTTCGTATTATCAAACCCTGGCCTCTCTCCGACAAACTTCCTGCAGTCTTCTTCATGAACCTCTTTACCCTTCTCACTATCATGGCCATCTGCCACTGCAGATCCATCTCCTCCAGATCATCAGCATCGATCTGGTCATAGTCTTCATCCAAAACTGCAGGATCAACGATCTTACCCTGAATGTAGTTCTTATATGAAGCAATAAAAGATGCATAGAGAGCAAACTGCTGTTCAGCAGATTTGACACTCATGGGCATCTTCGAGTAGTTGTTGTTTGAAACACTTGGGGAATAACTACTCTTGGTCGCTTGTGGTTGAGAAGCATTTGACCCTCCAGCTACATAGCACACATCACCGTTCATGTTGAGAGATACGTGTCCCTCATGTGTTGAGCTCGCGCCTGACTCTCCCTTAGAGTAATAAGCAGATGATTCCGTTTTCGAACTTGATCCTGAGTTAACCTTTGCCCCATACATACCCGGATCTTGAACTTGATCGGTAGGTGTTTCCTTTCGTACCATGTTCAGTTCAAACGTTCTTAGCTTGTTAACTGCTGTCTCAAGGTCATAGTCAGCAAAGTCTTTATCTTCTCTCATCAACACTGTATACATCTCCCATTTTGGTGGGAGAGCATCAAGAAGCTTCTCAACAATCTCATCTTCTTTGTATGCGATTGAATAGTTGCTGAGTTCAGTCATCAGATGATAATATCTAGTGATGATATCATCAAGTGATTCATTTTTCAGATACTTGAAGACCGAGAATTGGGTTTTTAGAAGTTTAATCTTCGAAGCACGAATTCCCACATTGCCCTCAAAACGGTTTTCAAGAGCTTCCCAAAGCTCTCTAGCAGTCTTGTACTTTCTGAAAGTGTGCCGAATCTCTTGTGGAAGAGCCATTGTAATTGCTGCATGAGCTTTGCTTTCGGCTTCATACATTTTCTTCTCTTCATCTTCCATCTCTTTGTACTTCTTGATCTGATCACGACCTTCATACTCAGTAGTAGGTGGAATGTAACCATCTTGTATACATACCCACATCTTGGCATCTTGATACTTGACATATTGTTCAAAACGATCTTTCCACGCTACATAATCAGTTTTCTTAAGCATCTTGGGTGCTTTTGTAGCCGAACCTGCTTCTACTTCCATCTTTACTAATTCGGTAATGTTTATCGAAGACATCTTTCTCAAAACTCAAAGAAATCCGAAAATCAAAAATTTTATTTTCAAACAGCACAGTAGGCGAAGATGTGGATAACTTCGCTTAAAGCTTAACTTCGCGTGAATTTGTAACGTCGCTCACTTTCTTAAATTCGCCGGATTGGCGATGTTGAGAATAACTTCGCTTAAGTTGAGCGAACTTGGGAGGTAGGCGAAGTTGTGGGTAACTTCGCTTGAGGTAAGCGAACTTGAAGAGGTAGGCGAAGTTGTGGATAACTTCGCTTAACCTTATATCTTCGCCGAAACCCTAGTAACAGTGACGGCAACTTCGCCTGATGAACACGAAGTTTCTGCAGATTAGATTTCTGGGTTTTTCGAGGTTTGTGAAGGTGTTATGGGTTGTTTAAGCTTGTAGGAGATGAGTATGACACAAAAGCTCAGAAAACTCGTCCCACGAATAGTCGAACGGAACGATTTCTATACCCGCGTGATAATCCTGAACCACACAATCGAGCAAAAGCTCTGATACCAATTGTAGGTTCCCAGCCGGATCTACACGAGATATCACGTACTACGCAGGTGCGGAATCCCTACGTAAGACGTTACGAGTATAGAAAACAATACGATTAACACACGATAATCAAACACGTTGTATACCAACCTTAAACACGTGATACGAAGATCGCTTGATTACAGACTCTCTCTGACTCGAATACACGAAAACTAAATGAATGATTAATTACTAATAAGCCGTAACATATAGCTTATATAATCACGACAACTTCGCCTGGCATGTTCAGGCGAAGTTGTCACTAACTTCGCTTGTCTAACAAGTTCGCTCATATCAGCGAACTTGTTAGCAACTTCGCTTATACAAAACATAAAATATTACAAACACGATTACAGACACTAGACACTGAACTACTGACATCATGCACCAACATATTTACCTTACCGTTTGTATTCTAAACATTTACCGATGTTAACTACATTGTTGTTTGGATTCAGTCTGTCGAATCTATTCCATTAAGTTGTTGTTTAGATTCAATCTAACGAATCCATTCTATCCTTAATCTTGATCGATGATGTTCGGTATAAACAGTACTCTTGTACTTTGACTTATTTGCTATACTTAGCGATCGTATTTCTTGAATATCTTCGAGCTCTTTTTCTTTGACTTTTTGATCAACCTTTCTAGGTAGTATAATATTCCATCAGTCGTATTTCTTGAACGAATTCTTTTCGTTGATATACTGTCCTTGTATTTCTTGAACGATTTTTTTTCAATCATCTTTCTAGATGATAGGTTAAAGCCTTTTTCATTCTAAGTTCCAAATAAAACTTTTTCGGTGTCTAGATCTCTTATTGTCTTGTAATGAATATAAGCATTTTTGTGTATTAACACGATCTATATGCTAATATTTCATTTATAACTTAGGGAATTAAATACCCTTCTTTGATTACAAAACTACTCATTTATGAACGAGTTACAATTAATATACAAAAGTTAACTAGTCTATCTTGACATTTTCTTGATGTGATCTTGTCATTCATTAATCTTGAATAGCTTTTCTTTTCGAGCATTCAGTCTTAAAGTGACCCGTTTCTCCACATGTGAAACATACTCCTAGTTTCTTTCGACATTCTTCTATTGTGTGTCCTGCTCTCTTGCAGTATGCACAATTATTCGTATTTTCTAGTCGACACTTTCCAGTATGTTTCTTTCCACAAGTCTTACAGGCTGACTTGAGAGTACTTTCTTCTTTTCCTAACTTCTCGGAATCTTTAGCTTTCTTGGTTTCTTGGTCTTTCTTCTTTTCTTCTTCTTGATTCCTTATCATATTGTTGATTAAGTATCCGGCCACTTCCATAGCCGAATTAACTATTTCTAGCATATTGGACCGTACCATGTCTCTTATTTCTCTTGGTAACCCATATATATAACGAGTTACTTTATTATATTCCGGAGTTACCAGATGTGGAACCAATCAGCAGTACTCTAGGAATAATGACCTAGTGATTCCATAACTCAGTTTGAATTCGATCCATTTCATGAGTTGGAAAAAATTTCTTTAATATGAGACATTTGAATGTTTGCCAACTTAAGTTATACATCACTTCTCTCCCTTTGCTCATCAACAGAGCATTCCACCACTCATGCGCCTCTCCTTTAAACATTAAGGCGGAATACTGAATCTTTCTTCATCAGTACACTTACTGGTTATCACTATTGTTTCCATCTCCTCAAGCCACCTCACGGTTGTGATGGCTCCTTTATCTCTGTGAAACTCCTTTGGTCCATAATACTTGAAGTCTTTGAACGAACTCCACCGATTTTGAGTTTCTTTCGTTTCTTGTTCTTTGGATTATTATTATTAGTCGTAGAGCTATCATAAGCTTCTTCCTTTCTCGAAGGAACAGACTTACTTCGACTTCTCTTGTTAGATTTTGGTTGACTTTGGTTTATAGAAATGTCTTTGATAGCTTCTTTAATCATCTTTTGAATTCCTTCTTTATATTGGGCGGAAATTTCATTATCTTTATTATTAATGCTTTCTTCGTTTCCCGATTTCTTGGGAGGACTGTTGTGAGAGTTTGCACTTTCTTCTCTTGACATACTACAATAAAATTTGTAAAAGATAAGTCCAATATTCGAAGAATTCAAAACATATCTTTTATTCATCTTATTATAGTTACAAGAGTGCATATTATTTGTTACAATTATACTCTCTACAATTACTAAGGTTTTATTTCTTCCAGCGAATGACAAATTTCTTAATCTTGCTATCTTTCTTGATGTTTTTGCTAGCCTCCATTTCTTTTTCTTACACTTCCATTTCCTTCATTGTTTCTTCCTTTTGAGTGTGAGCAAAGTAAAGATCTTGAGTTGCCGAAAAATTAAAATATTCCTGTCTGTGAGGATATTCTTTCGGATAAGTCATTACTTCTTTTTCCCTTGACATCATTGGTTTGTTAGATCTACTTGATACGTCTCCATACGTATTCCAATTTGGAATAATCTGAGCTAGCGGAATGTTAGAATCGAATGAATCTGAATCTTCTTCCATTTTTGTGCGGCATGTACTTTCATCGCTAGATATAGGAATTGGGAGAAAAGACGTTCCCATAAATCCTTTTCCTTTACCAAATCGAAGCTGACATGATCCTTGGCTAGATTGATAATCGGACATCTGCGCGAGGTTATATTTTAAGGATAGGAAGACGCTCCTATCTTATTGGTTTTTGTTTAAATATTATCCGTATCAATTTTGATTGAAATCTAGATACTTTTTGACCAAGTATCAAATTTTTACTTGAATCAGTATTTTGTATAATAAGTTTTCCAAAACTTATCCTTAATCAAAGCCTAGGTGTAATTAAATACCTAATTCGCTAAGATTGATGGCTCTGATACCAACCTGTCACACCCCGACTTAAGGCCTAGGCGTGTGATCACAAGTTGGTACCTGTTTTATAAATAAATCAGAGTTGCGGTTTATAGCGGAAGTCTTTAAAATATTTATATTGAAAACTTACTAAAATCTCGGGTTTAATTACCCGTTTGATATTTCAAATACATTTCTTTGGGAAAACATATCTCTTTTATAATATTTTTAAATAAAATATCTGAGTCACCAGATAGTATCTAATGACTATAACTCCAATCTTCTATTCCTTCTTTCTTGTCTGTTCTAATCTTTCTTGTTTCCCTGTAACATGGGTGGGAAAATACATCAGCACAAATCTGGTGAATAACGTTGACTCTAAAATATCTTTTCAATACCATTGTGAAACCAACAATAATACCTTTGTGACTACTCATTAGGCACCCAACTAAATTGGGATCAAATTACCCTAAGTACCATGTACAATTAATTATATACACAATATCATTTCTCTGAACAGTCCCGTAGACTTTCAGAGGCATGTTGATGATATGCATGGCCTCGGGGAATGTCACACCCCCATCCAGGGCCTAGGAGTGTGACTCGTAAGTTGGTATCGTGTTTGTAAATAATTCAGAGTTGGTATGTTGCGGAAGACTTATAAAACTTTAAGGATCAAAAGTGTAATATTTATATATATATTCATAAGACGGGATTATATACACCCAACTAAATTGGGATCAAATTACCCTAAGTACCATGTACAATTAATTATATACACAATATCATTTCTCTGAACAGTCCCGTAGACTTTCAGAGGCATGTTGATGATATTCATGGCCTCGGGGAATGTCACACCCCCATCCAGGGCCTAGGAGTGCGACTCGTAAGTTGGTATCGTGTTTGTAAATAATTCAGAGTTGCGTTATGTTGCGGAAGACTTATAAAACTTTAAGGATCAAAAGTGTAATATTTATATATATATATTCATAAGACGAGATTATAAACATTCGTTTAAGTTATCAAAAGATTATTTGTTTATAATTACAAATCATCATTTAAGATATTAAGTTCACGAAAAGAATCCGAGCCATCGGATATCATAGTACTTCGTCATTTCCAAGCTCTAACTTTGTTCACCTGCAAAATGTAATAAAATACGTCAGCAACGAATGCTGGTGAACACACTGACGCAAAAATATTCCTTTTACTTTATTACCCCTCGAGACTACGCCTGTCTCGGCCCAACGTGGCTTAGGAATAACAAAGTCAAATAACACATTATAAAAATAAGCCTCTACGCTAGATCACCTCAGCAAACACCGCAGCGTTCGACTTAGTTAAGTACCCGTAAATATACACATAAAGTCGTACTCCCTGCAGGAGAGCGTCCTACGACCAAGGGTGGTGCGATCATGCCCATACATCGCATAGTACCACCTATGTAAGGATCCAGACATACGTATACCACAGCCTGAGAGCTAGGTTTATACCCTTTATTTATAACGGTTTTAGGAACACATAGTTCCTTGTAAACAATTTCAAATAACATGTTTGACTCATTTTTAATTAAGTATAAGTTTGGGGGCGTATTCACCTTGTCTCTTTAGGATCGGCTTCACTCACCTTCTAAGGGTCTTTCCCTTTCTTTATCGCGCACCTATAGTACGAGTATAAATATTTGTTAGTCGGATACACGATCCGGCTTAAGACATTTAGTCTTATATCTCAATCCTCGATTGAACCTTTAGTTCAATTCTTGTTTACTTGAAAACCTTTAGTTTATAATAAAAACCCGACGTTTCTTCTTCTCCAAGAAACGTAATCTTTTCTTTTATTATTTAAGAATACTCTTTATTCATTAAATAATATTTCATAACAAAGAATATTTGCATATATACTTACACACATATATATGTTATCACAACATTAAATATTCATTCTTTTATTCATATCTTTGTTATGTTATCTTTCTTTTCTTTTATCGAGTTATCGAGTATAACCTCGACTTAAGGCTTAAGCCTTGAATATAATATTAAATTATATTAAATTCATCATTACGCCTAACCTCAATGGCGTATAGAAACCCTAGGGACACGAGCAGCACTCCAACGCCACTTTAATCTTCTCGACACGCAAATCGAGGAATGTCAAATCTTCAACACTCGTTGACACGACTTTCGAGACTCCTTGCCATTAACAACACCATCTTGATATGTGGGTGGAGGGTGGCACAACTTCGAGGAAACGTCGTTACACAATCGAGGGATCGGGGCACGCTTAACGAGGTATTATGACACGCTTATCGAGGTATAGTTAGAGAGAGAGTAGAGAGATGTGAGAGTAGGTTTTGGGATATGGAAATGAGCAGCCCATGGCTGCTATTTATAGACGAAAAATTGGCTCCCATCGCACTACGCGATGGGTGCCTCAGCAGACCTATCGTGTATCGCGATATAGGTCTGCTGACTCACAGCGTAGACCTGCCACGTGTTGACACGTGGCAGGCACCGCTACACGTGGCAGCAGTGTTGCCACGTGGTGACACGTGGCAATAACCAGTGTCACCGTGTGCCACGTGTCACGTTGTATCAGGTACCCCATCGCGATACGTGATGGGGTTCTCCTCTGACTCATCGCGTAGCGCGATGGGTCAGGAAATCAGAATTTTTAATTTAAACCCTCAACTTTAGAATTTGGCAATTTTAGTCCCTAGACTTTGGAAAATTGATACTTTGAACTTGAAATTTTCACGTTGTTACATCCTCCCCACCTTGAAACAAATCTCGTCCTCGAGATTGCTTTACTCGAACAAGTGGGGGTATTTTTTTCTCATTTTCAATTCGAGTTCCCAAGTATATTCGGGCCCTCTACGCGAGTCTCATTTTACTTTCACAATTTTCAACGTTCTTTTCTTTAACTTCTTTGTTTTCGAATCTTCAATTTGAATTGGACGTTCTACGAATTTTAATTTCTCATTTATTTCAACGTCTTTTAATGGCATAGCCAACGATTCATCGGTCAAACACTTACGCGGATTCGAGACATGGAATACATCGTGTATCCCTTACATTTCCTCAGGCAGCCACAATCGGTATGCAACAGTGTTGATTCGTTCGAGTACCTCAAAAGGTCCAACGAATCGAGGACTCAATTTTCCTTTCTTTCCGAAGCGAACAACGCCTTTCCAAGGCGAGACTTTCAATAACACTTTGTCGCCGACATTGAACTGTAACGGCTTAGGACGGACATCGGCGTAACTCTTTTGGCGATCACGTTCGGTCTTAAGTCGTTCTCGGATTTGAATGACTTTGTCGGTTGTTTCTTGGACTATCTCAGGTCTAGACAAATACTTATCTCCGGTTTCAGACCAACACACGGGCGTTCTACACTTTCGACCATATAACGCCTCGAACGGTGCGGTTTGAATACTTGCGTGATAACTATTATTAGAGAATTCTATTAGGGGTAAGTGGTCATCCCAATTTCTACCTAAATCGATCACACAAGCACGGAGCATATCTTCCAACGTTTAAATTGTCCTTTCGCTTTGTCCATCGGTTTGTGGATGATAAGCAGTGCTAAGGTTCAACTTTGTACCTAGAGCTCGTTAAAAGCTTTTCCAAAAGTGAGACGTAAAAAGACTGTCTCGATCAGATATTATTGACAGCGGTACTCCATGCAAGGCAACAATGTTGTTTACATAAATACGCGCTAGTCTATCCATAGAGTACGACTCATTGATGGGTATAAAGTTTGTAGATTTGGTCAAACAATCTACAATTACCCATATCGCATTATGTTGTCGAGTTGTGTTTGGGAGTTTCGCAATAAAGTCCATAGTAATTAACTCCCACTTCCATACGGGAAGTTCGGGTTGCTGTAGCAATCCCAAAGGCCTTTGATGTTCGGCCTTGACTTTCAAACAAGTCAAGCATTTCGCAACATGCGAAGCGACATCTCTTTTCATCCCATTCCACCAATAGTTCGCCTTTAGGTTGTGGTACATCTTATCAATTCCAGGATGCATCATGTATTTCGACTTGTGAGCTTCATTCAAGATTTTCTCACACAAACCTCCAACGATTGGTACCCAAATCCTATTACCGAGTCTTAGGATACCATCGTCACCCTTGACTAGCGAGTCAATGGTGCCATTGCGTTTTTTCATCAGAGATTTGATTTTCATTGATTGCTTGCATTTGCGCGGATTTGATTTGCTCAAAGAGATCGATTTGAAGTTCTAGGCGCAAAGCTCGAACCCTTTTGGGTTTTTCATGCTCTTTGCGACTTAAGGCATCGGCCACGACGTTGGCCTTGCCTTCATGATACACAATCTCACAATCATAGTCGTTAAGAGTCTCCATCCATCGTCGTTGGCGCATGTTGAGCTCTTTTTGATCAAATATGTGTTTCAAACTCTTATGATCAGTGTACACAGTAAATCATACTCCATAGAGATAGTGCCTCCAAATCTTAAGTGCAAAGATTATGGCGCCTAACTCTAAATCGTGAGTCGTGTAATTCTTTTCGTGTATTTTCAATTGACGAGAGGCGTAAGCTATTACCTTCTTGCGTTGCATTAGTGTGCATCCCAAACCAGAGTAGGATGCATCACTAAATACTACAAAATCTTCAGTACCTTCTGGCAGAGCCAGTATCGGTGCTTGGGTAAGTTTTTGCTTGAGCGTGTTGAACGCGTCTTGTTGCTTCGTTTCCCATTGATACTTGATGTTTTTACGAGTTAACGATGTCAAGGGAATGGCGATTCTTGAGAAATTTTCGATGAACCTATGGTAGCAGCCGGCCAAACCTAAGAAACTTCGAATCTCAGTTGGCGACTTTGGGACCTCCCACTTAGAGATAGCTTCAATCTTAGCGGGGTCCACTTGAATACCGTTAACATTGATAATGTGACCAAGAATTTGCACTTCGTGCAACCAGAACTCGCACTTTGAGAACTTGGCGTACAACTTCTCGGTTCTTAGAATTTCCAGTAATGTTCGAAGATGAATTTCATGATCAGCCTTTGACTTTGAATAAATAAGTATGTCGTCGATGAATACGATAACGAATTTATCCAAGTAAGGCTTGCAGATACGGTTCATCATATCCATGAACGCGGCCGGAGCGTTAGTAAGTCCAAACGGCTTAACCGTGAACTCATAATGTCCATACCTTGTTCGGAAAGCAGTCTTTGGGATATCTTCAGATTGGACTTTAAGTTGGTGGTAGCCGGAACGAAGATCGATTTTTGAAAAGAAGCTAGCACCTTGAAGTTGGTCGAAAAGATCGTCAATACGAGGGAGTGGATATCGATTTTTGATTGTGACTTTGTTTAACGCACGATAGTCAATACACATCCTCATGGAACCATCTTTCTTCTTGACGAATAGAATTGGTGCTCCCCAAGGCGACGAACTCGGTCAAATAAAACCTTTTTCAAGAAGTTCATCGAGTTGTTTCTTTAACTCCTTCATTTCGGTTGGCGCTAAGCGATATGGTTCTTTTGCGGTTGGAGCAGTACCGGGAATTAGATCGATCCTAAACTCTACTTCACGATTGGGAGGAATACTAGGGAGTTCATCAAGAAAGACGTCAGAAAATTTGGAAACGATAGGAACGTCTTTTATTTCTTTTGGCTTAGAATCTTCAGTGACGTAGGCCATGAATGCGAGGCATCCTTGATTTAAACATTTGTTAGCCTTAATCATAGATATTAAGCTAACTTGGCTAGCGTCTTTGTCCCCTTCAATTCGAATTGTTCGTTTATCGGGGGCTTGAAGTTCAACAGTTTGCTATTGCAGATTATACGGGGTTGGTTATCGGATAACCAACCCATACCAAGTACAATATCAAAACCAGCCAATCTCATGGGTAACAAACAAATAGGTAACAAATAACCAGCTAGAAGGATTTTTACGTTTTCAAGGGCTTCGGAGATCTTAACTATTTCACCGCTAGCAGTCTCGACGTTTAGAGTTTCATCCAATTTAGTTAATGGTTCGTTTAATAGACTACAGAAACTATAATCTATAAAACTCAAATTGGCACCTGAATCAAATAAAACTCTCGAATAGGTGTCGTTGACTAAAAACGTACCGGTTATGGTTTCTGGCACGTCAACGGCCCTTTTTGTGTCAAGTACGAAGACTCGAGCGTTTCCCTTTTTGTCCTTGCCACTACCACCCGCACCACCAGCAGTAGGCTTGTTCTTTGGGCATTCAAAACTTAGATGGCCCATCTACTTGCAATTAAAGCAAGTCATCCTCTTCTTCCAGCAATCAGCGGCATCGTGACCAGTGCGATTGCATGATTCAAACACTTTAGGAGGCGGGGCGAAGTTGCAACGGCCCTTGTGATACCTCCTACACGTATTGCATTGCGGGGCGTTTGAATTAAATCGACTTTGGTTAACGCCCTTACCCTTGAAGAGATTATTTCCTCCACTTGTTCTTCCTTGAGTTGTTGGTGTCGTAACCTTCTTGTCTTCTTCTCTGTTATGCCGCCCATTAGGTAACCGGCTAACTCCATCGCCGAGTCAGCGTTTTGTGGTAGGTGAGACCTTACCATATCGCGGATTTCCCGCGGAAGTCCTTAAATATATCTCGTGACCTTGCTGGACTCAGGGTGAACTAACTGAGGAACAAGGCGACAATACTCATGGAATTTAGTATTGTATTCGCAGAGGTTTGTCCCAACGACATTGAGATTCAAAAATTTCGTTTGAATCTGATCAGTCTCGTGCATGGGACAAAACTTAGCCATCAACAAGGCTTTAAAATCTTCCCAACTCATACCATACATTACATCTCTCCCTTTGCTCATCAACAGAGCATTCCACCACTCCAACACTTCACCCTTGAACATAAGGGCTGAATACTAAATTTTCTCAACCTCAGAACACTTACTAGTAATCACGATTGTTTCCATTTCCTCGAGCCACCTCATGGTTGAAATGGCTCCCTTATCACCATGGAACTCTTTCGGTCCATAGTACTTGAAATCCTTAAACGAACAACCGCTTATCTTGAGTTTCTTGAACTCATGTCTAACTCCGCCGTCGGCGTTAGACTCATGCACACTCTCTTCAACTCGAGAGGGATTAGGACGGGATTTAGCATGTTTAGAAGGATTGACAGATTGAGAATTTCGAGATTGCCTAGAATGAGATCTATTCATGGATTCTTCCCTCACGGCATCTTTTATCATCTTTTGAATTTTATTCATATATTTCTCTGTAATTTCTTCCGCTCGCTCGTTCTTGAGGCCTTTCCCCTTGTCTTTCATTTCTTTTTCTTTACGAGCATTTTCATTATTATTGCTTTGTTCAGACATTTTCTTTTTCTTTTTCAATTCAGTCTGAAATTTTAACAATATTTCTCTTTAAAAACACACTTTTATTTATTATACATATATATATCATAAAAGATATATATATATTTTCAATTACACATATGTATATATATCGTTTCAACGATATATATAGCTTGCCTTATCATTACAAAAGAACGTTTCATACGTTCTTTATTCATACATATACAAACTATTTTACACATAGTCTTCTCAGCACACACCACCATCTTTAGTCCTTTAAGAACTTCTTCACAACCTTCGTGAGTTTGTTACAATTACGAATGAGTGCTTTTCCAACTTTCTTCTTTTCCTTCTCTTTCTCATCTACCTTCTTCCTCCAGTCGTCGGTCTCATGCAATGCGCGATCCAGATGTTCTTCGTACGACTGCAGGACTATGTTGGGATATTTGTACTATGGAGGTGGGTCACAATAACCCAGTGTTACCATCTTGTAATGGTTTCTCGGCTCAGGATATGGAATATAGTCCATGTCTCATGAAAGATAGAGGTAGGTCTTGGCAGCTTGGTTTTGTTCGCGGATCTCGTCGGCTTGTTCTTGAATCGAAGGAATTTCTCCTTGAAATGGTGGGAAGCTTGATGAAGTTTGGATCCTTAGTTTCTCCAAGTATTGGACATACGGGTCCACAGAACCATAGCTTGCATTATTGGAAGTGAGTGATCCATTCATCGGGCTTGATATTTCGTTCGGGTTTTCTGGATGCTCTTCTTCCATCTCTTCCTCGGACTCCTCCAATGGGTCCTCCTCATCTTCTTCGGGATCTTCATCATTATCAGAATCCTCCTTTTCCATGGGTTCCTCTTTTTCCTCCATAGATTCCTCCTCTTCTTCTAGTTTGTCTTCCTCCATAGGTTGTGGAGTTTCAATGTTCATGGAGGGCATCTTGAAACTTTCGAAAGGCATCATGATCCTCATCTTGGGCTTTCGGGATGGCCCTTCGTTATTCTTTGGTTGGGAGCTAACTTCATTCATGGTGGAGCTTCCGGTAAACCATCGACACGGGTCGGAATGACACTGCATCCATTCGGAGGATGGGCTTCGTGGTTCCTCCTTGATAGGTAGTTTGACAGAAAGGCGTATGACGGATGTGGATTTGGCGGTACATAACCAGTTGGGAAATATTGTGATACCTCCGTGGGTTGAAAAGTTGGGACCTCCGTTGGGTGGTATTTTGGTACTTCTGACGGTTGATACATGGGTTTAGTTGGTGGATGATAGCTTGAATGCCTCGGTGCCTCAACACTTGGCTTCGGTGGACTATTGGGGATGTCGATCGGGTAGTGCCTACTTCCTGGATAGTATAAGGGTTTAGACAAGTCTCGTTCCACGTCTTGATTAATGACGCTTCATAATATCCATTGCTCATGTTATCCTCAGGGTAAGGTTCGGCTATACCAGCTTCCTTGGCTTTGCGAACAAAATTTTCCATCATAGCTTTGAATGACATCTATTAATTCAGGTGGTTTAGAATGTAGAGAGGGATAGAAAGGTTACCAGCCTATCTTATCCTTAAAACAAATAATCAAATAATTTCCTATACTTGGATCGAAGCTTGGGTATTGTTTTATGATACCCAATTCGCTAAGATTGATGGCTCTGATACCAAGCCTGTCACACCCCCATCCAGGGCCTAGGAGTGCTACTCGTAAGTTGGTATCGTGTTTGTAAATAATTCAGAGTTGCGTTATGTTGCGGAAGACTTATAAAACTTTAAGGATAAAAAGTGTAATATTTATATATATATTCATAAGACGGGATTATAAACACCCGTTTAAGTTATCAAAAGATTATTTGTTTATAATTACAAACCATCATTTAAGATATTAAGTTCACGAAAAGAATCCGAGCCATCGGATATCATAGTACTTCGTCATTTCCAAGCTCTAACTTTGTTCACCTGCAAAATGTAATAAAATACGTCAGCAACGAATGCTGGTGAACACGCTGACGCAAAAATATTCCTTTTACTTTATTACCCCTCGAGACTACGCCTGTCTCGGCCCAACGTGGCTTAGGAATAACAAAGTCAAATAACACATTATAAATATGAGGCTCTACGCTAGATCACCTCAGCAAACACCGCAGCGTTCGACTTATTTAAGTACCCGTAAATATACATGTTTCGGTCAAAAATTGAAAAAACAACTTTTGATCAAATTAGTGCGTGAGGCTAGGTGCTAAATGGTAAACAGATTGAACACGAGGATATGATTACGACGGAAAAAACACTTGAATATAATAGTCTTCGTTTCGGTCAAGAGTTTACAACCTAATCTTTAGTCGAATACCTTCGGTTAAAGATTATGAGCTTAACTTTTGGTCGAATTACGTATGATTATTATAATCTCTGGCACAAAAAACCCCCGGACGGTGAAAACTATCACCGTCAAGTTTATTAATATCAAAATGGGTGATTACAGAGCTTGGAGCTGATAGAATATCGAAAAATAAGTGTTACAGTGATTGCTAGTAAGCTAGATCGTGAAAAGTGTGTGTTCTAATGATATTATCAGCTCATATTTATAATAAAAGGTTACAACTGTTATCCCGGGAAATCCGCCTTTGTCTTTAATAAAAACGTTTCTTGCTTTAATCTCGTGGTTTAATGGCTTTAAATGCGAAGTTATGTCTTGGACTTGGTCTCTTAGCCGTTACTTTTCACGTCTTTGACCGATTCTTTAAGGAGTCACTTGTCAAACGTAGTCCCATCTGCGAAATAACTTCAAATACTCGAGGATAATACAACAGTTAGAAATTATCGGGGATACCGAATATTGAAAACAGTCAATATTTGACCATTAACCATTAATTGGCTTTTATTCCTAACGGTTATAACACATTTGACGCGTTTTCTTCAACCACCAACCGTGTATTTCGCATGGACTAAATCAACAATTAATATCTGCAATTATAAATCAACACCAAGAGAGAAATATCTATTTATTAGTATTAATACTCAGGACACTAAACTTATTCGAGAATCCTGAACATATTCGGAATCCTGAGCATAGATCCAACTATAAATTTAGGCCCAAACAATTGTCCCCAAAATTTGACAGTTGTTTTTACCAATTTCAGCAGTTAAATTTTCTAATGATAAACTGTTTTCCATGTAGCACCAAAATTTTATGACTTAGAACCGACTAAAGATGACATTATTACGAGAATATATTAGTCCTTCGAAATCCCTATTCCCTTTATTAGAGAAAAATTTAAGTTTGTTAGAAATGAAATATTTCTTCGTAATAGTTTAAGTTTTACCAATAAACCAATATCAAGCCATAAACTTTAAATACTTGCAAATAGTAAATCATACCAGAACCGTGTATCAATTAAACTGGAAATTGTCCAGACCGTCTTATCCTTGCAATAAGATCATTGTTTAGACTATTCTTCTAATCCTGGGGATATAACAATAGGATTGTGACATTAACATTATCCTGAAAATATTTTTAGAAATTATGGCGACAAGGCCTAAATAAACTGGCGTCAAGGCCCTTTAGAAGAGATGAAAAATCACTTAAACCATTAGAAACGAACTCGCGACAAGGCCTTTAAGAAGAGATGTAAATCTCTTAAACCTTAAGAATGAACTGGCGACGAGGCCCTTTAGAAGAGATGTAAATCTCTTTAACCTTAGATTATGGTACGTCTACCATAAACTTATGATTCAAACCATTAGCCGAGGATAACGATGTAACAAGTCACTATATTTCATGTGCCGGCCCCGCCTCTCAAACTAAGGCCAAATAAATCATGCGCTACAGGCGTCTTAAGAAGAGATGAAGATCCCTTGAACCTCAAGATCCAAACCAATAGCCGAGGATAACGAGGTAACAAGTCACTATATTTCATGTGCTGGCCCCGCCTCTCAAACTAAGGCTGAATATACGTGCTCTACAAGCGACTTAAGAAGAGATGAAGATCCCTCAAACCTTAGAAGAGGTGAAAACCCCTTATACCTTAAGGATAAGCTGGCGACGAGGCCCTTAGAAACTGGCGACGAAGGCCCAAGTTAATTTTGTGTTCTCATATCTACAAAACAGTCAACTCTAAGTGAGGGGTGGGTGTTAGCCTTGCTAGCACCCCTCCGATGCTTAAGTCAGTACCTTGTTTGAAGAATAATAATAATAATAAAAATGAATAAAAGTTTAAGTTTGAGTATATACCTTAACTGTTTAGTATAACAGTTATCCTCGGGATAGAAATCTTACATGAAATATTTTTTGAGATGAATAGCATTCCAAGCCCTTGGTAGTAGGTCACCATCCAAAGTAGATAATTTGTATGCCCCCTTTCCTGCTTCCGAATCGATCAGGTAGGAACCTTCCCACTTTGGTGCGAGCTTGCCATCCGTAGGATTGGTAGTATTCTGAAAAGCTTTTCGGAGAACCAAATCGCCTTCTTGAAACCTTCGAACTCTGATATTCTTGTTGTAGGACTTTGCTATCTTCTTTTGATAAGAAGCCATTCTGATCTTTGCCAAATCCCGGAGTTCTTCTACCGCATCTAGATCTTCAAGTAGACTTCGAGTGTTATCTTCGGGATTTTGATGAGTGACTCCGGCCGTTGGGATAACCATCTCTGTGGGGATAACTGCTTCAGCTCCAAACACTAATGAGAAAGGAGTCTGACCAGTAGCATTCTTCGAAGTGATTCTATCTGCCCAAAGAACGAAAGGAAGTTCCTCGGCCCATTTTCCTTTCTTAGACCCCAACTTTTTCTTCAGGTTGCTGATGATGATTTTGTTGCTTGATTCGGCCTGTCCATTAGCCTGAGGGTGGACAGGTGTTGATGTGATCATCTTGATACCCTAACTGGAACATAAGTTGGTTGTTCTCTTGTCGATGAACTGTGAGCCATTGTCACACACTATCTCAGCTGGAATCCCAAATCTGGTCAGGATATTGCGCGTGATGAATGAGATAACTTCTTTTTTTCTGACTTGAACAAAGGCTTCCGCTTTGATCAACTTCGAGAAATAATCTATCATAGCCAACATAAAAACTTTCCCTCTTGGAGCTCTTGGTAGTTTCCCCACGATATCCATCCCCCACTTCATGAAAGGCCAAGGGGATATAAAAGGATATAGTGGTTCTGCTAGCTGGTGCAAAATGTTGCTATGTCTCTGGCATGCATCACATTTCTGAGAATAATTCATAGCATCCTTCTTCATTGTTGGCCAGAAATACCCCGTCCTCAGGATTTTGGAGAATAGTGCTCTGCCCCCAGTGTGATTCCCACAATCTCCATCATGGATATCTTGAAGAACTTCTTGAGCTTCTGCCTTCTCCAAACACCTAAGATATGGTCCTGCAAGAGATTTTCTGTATAATATATCATTCGATATAGTATATGGGATTACCTTTGTGCGAAAAGCTCTTGGGTTTTCATCCTTGGGGAGAACCCCTTCCTGAATATATTCTTTGATTGGGATAATCCAAGAATTTTCAGTATTCTCAGGATTATTGGCTCCCACGTCTTCGTCATCGTTTGATATTTCATTGACACCATGCTCTTCTATTGTTGGGCTCAGGATATGTACGATAGGGATCTTGACACCTTCTGGTATCCTGAAGGATGAAGCTAAAATATGCTAGGGCGTCTGCTTCAACATTCTCTTCCCTAGGTACCTGCGAAATATCAAACATTTCGAAACACTTTGCTATTTTTTTTACTAGCTCTAGATATTTCATTAGTCTTTCTCCTCTAACAGTATATGAACCATTAAAATGATTAGTTAATAATAATGAATCAACATGTACTTGAATAAACCTGATTTTCATGTCGATTGCTAGTTGTAATCCTGCTATCAAGGCTTCATATTTTGCCTCATTATTTGTGGCTTGAAATCCGCAGGATATGGATTGAGGTATAATGTCCCCCTGCGGCGATTTCAGCAGAATCCCAAGACCTGTTCCTCTAACATTTGAAGCACCATCAGTGTATAGATTCCACTTATCTTTGGTTTCTTCAAGTTGTTGGACTTCCAAGTCTGCCTTTTCTTTAAGTTCACTGGTGAAATCAGCCACGAAGTCTGCTAATGCTTGGGATTTGATGGCAGTCCTAGGTTCATATGTTATATCTTATGCACTTAGCTTCACAGCCCATTTTGCCATTTTACCTGACATTTCTGGTTTTCTCAAAACAGACTTAATAGGATAATTAGTTTTAACACATATAGGGTGAGTTTCAAAATAATGTCTAAGTTTAGTAGATGCCATAATAAGTGCTAAAATTAATTTCTCAAGATAAGAATACCTGGTTTTAGCATCCAAAAGACTTTTACTTAAATAATATATGGGATGTTGTTGACCTTCGAGATCCTTAGCCAAAACTGCTCTTATAGCATTATTTGATATAGCAAGATATAGAGATAGGGGTTCACCTTCCTCGGGTTTTATCAGTAGAGGAGCAGAAGAAAGATAAGCTTTTAAGGATGCTAAGGCTTCCTCATGTTTACTGGTCCACTCGAACCTTTTGTTTTTCCTCAGGATATCATAAAATTCTTTACATTTTTCTGAGGATTTAGATATGAATCTGTTGAGCGCTGCTATCCTTCCAGTTAGCCTTTGAACATCCTTGACTGATGCTGGGGATTTTAGATTCAGGATAGCTTGTATCTGTTCTGGACTCGCCTTTATTCCCCTTTTGGTGACCATGTATCCCAAGAATTTTCCAGACTTTACTCCGAAATGACATTTTGAAGGATTCAGCTTCATGTTGTATTTGTCGAGGATATCAAATGCGGTCTTAAGATCTTGAAGATGATTCTCGGCTTTCTTCGACTTAACCACCATATCATCAATATAGACTTCCATCGTGTCCCCCAGTTGCTCTTTGAACATCATGTTAACTAACCTCTGATAGGTTGCACCTGCATTTCTAAGTCCAAAGGGCGTAGCAATATAACAATAAATACCTATGGGAGTCATGAAGACCGTATCTTCTTGATCTGAGGGCTTCATCTGGATTTGCTGAAATCCTGAGGATGCGTCCATGAATGTCAGCATCTCGTGGCAGGCTGTAGCATCTACCATCGAATCGATGTGTGGTAGAGGGAATGGATCTTTAGGACAAGCTTTATTCAAGTCTGTGAAATCTACAAAAACTCTCCATTTTCCATTATTTTTCTGTACAACCACCACATTTGTTAACCATCGGGGATATTGAACTTCCCTAATCATATTTGCCTTCAAGAGTCTTTCTACTTCCTCTTGAATGATTATGTTTCTTTCAGGTGCAAACTTTCTTCTCTTTTGATGGATTGGCCTGAAAGAGTTATCAATTCCAAGTTTATGTGTTATAATGTTTTTTGAAATACCTGTCATATCTTCATGTTTCCATGCGAATGTTGACAGCCTTGTCTTGAAGAAATCGAGCAGATTTGACTCAGTATCCTCAGGAATACTCGTTCCTATCAGCACTTTGACTTCAGGATCCTCGGGATAAAGAGGTACTTCTTTAATTTCTTTTTCCCTGGCCTCCATTACATCTCGTGCTGGCTTCTGTAATTGCTACGCCTGCTGGGGTTTGGTAGTACACTTCATGGAAGAGGTGTAGCAATTCTTCGCGTCTTGTTGGTCACTGATTATTTTAATAACACCCCACGGACTTGGGAGTTTCACACATTGGTGATAAGTGGAGGGAACCCTTTCATATCATGTATCCAGGGCCTGCCTAATATAATATTGCAACAAGATAAACAGTCAATAACACAAAATTTTTGCATTTTATATACTCCTTCGACATATATTGGGAGCTTAATCTCCACAACAGTGTTCTTAGTTTCTCCACTGAATCCGACCAATACTGAGGAACTGGGGACGATCTCATCCTCAGGAATATTCATCTTTTTCAGCACGTCTAATTGAATAATGTTGACAGGGCTTCCACCATCTATGAAGATCCTGCGAACATAATGGTTAGCCACATATAAAGTTATTACCAAACTATCATGATGAGGATCCTGAACATCGACTCTATCACATTCATCGAAGGATATAATCCTCTCTTTAGTGAGAATAGATGTCTTTGTTGGCCTGTCAGCCACTTCCAACTTTCTTTGGTCGGCATTTCTCTTTGCAGCAAAATAATAGGTTCCACAGATTTCAGATCCTCCGGATATGATCATTATTGTTCTTGCATCTGTTGGTGGAGGAGTCGGCTTTTCAGGAATTTTCTCGGGATCCTGCTCTCTTCCCTTCTTCTTGCCGAGTAGCTCTTTCAAGTGGCCCTTGCTGAGAAGATAGTTGATCTCCCTTCTAAGCGCAATGCAATCATCGGTCAGGTGCCCAAAGTCTTCGTGGAAGACACACCATTTTGATTTTTCTTTCCAGGCTCCTGGTCTCTTCATTTTCCTTAGCCACCTGGCTTTCTCACCTAAATCCTGCATGGCACACATTAATCCACCAATGTCAATAGAAAAACAATATTCAGAGATCTTAGGATATTCTGAATCATATTCCTCATCTACTGCATTAATTCCGGGGTTATCATGCTTGTAGTAAGGTTTTGCTCGATATGATTTTCCTGGGAATTCGGATTTCCTGTTCTTCTGATCATACTTCGAGATATCGACCTTAAAGTTTTTCTTGTCGTCTTCTAGCCTGATAAACCTCAGAGCCCTGCTTCTTGCTTCGTCTAATGACCTGCATGGGTTTAGGTTCGGGATTTCCAGCGACTCCTTACTAAACCTGGTAATAAAATCTCTCAAGAATTCCCCAGGATTCTAGGTAACCCTATAAAGACCACCTGTCATTTTCTCAAAAGTTCTACAGCAAGAAAACTGGTTATTAAATAGGTTAACTAAATGAGAAAAAGAATTGTTAGTGTTAGGAGGAATACTCAGTAGCCATTTCATGGCTGCTCCGGTCAAGGTAGATCCAAACCCTTTGCAAAGACATCCCTCTTTGATTTCCATAGGGATTGGATTAATCTCCATACGTTCTCTATATTGTGCGACGTGTTCCTTAGTATTCGTTGAGCCATCATACAGCTTCATATTTGGAGTTTGAAACCGTTTTGGAATCTGTACGTCGCTAATCGATGGCACAAACCGGGATATCATGTGACTATCAGTGGGAACTTCAGCTGTGGGACAGATTACGCCGGGGACATTTGATATCAAGTCCTTAAGTTTCTGCAATTCTCGGGCTAAGCCCGGACTTATGCCTGCATCCTGAAAAAATCCTTGATTAGCATTAAACGGAATCGTATTGAAAGAGTTACCCTGATTAACATCTGATGAGCGGTCTGGGCGATGTAGTTCGTATTCCCAAACATAGTATTTCCAGGGTTGGTAAACGGAGCAGTTGGAGTGTTAGCCTGCATCGGGATAAAGTCTCCCTAGTGCATGTCAGAGGATCCTGAGGGATGCTGAGCTTGAGCTAATCCTGAAGATACCGTCTGCTGATAAGGACCATCCTGATGGAAAAATCATGAGGATCCAGACTGTTGGAACAATCCTGAGGATCCAGACTATTGGAACAATCCGGAGGGTCCTCCCGGCTGTGACAATCCTGAAGATCCTGCATGTTGAAAAGGCCCAGCAGATGGTGAATACGGGTACCCTTGAGATCCAGATAAGTGCAATCCCGCAGGCCCCAAATGATGGAAAGATGGGGGTCCAGAGTTGTACGCCGTGGTTGACTCTGGATGCACCAATCCTGAGGATTCTGGAGGGGTGAAATCCAGAGATCTCGGGATTAGTGGTGTGAATTCTTCCGCCGGCTTCTTGGCTTTTTTGAAATCTTCCAGCTCCCTCACGAGCATCTGGTTGGTCTTGTTCTGGCGATCCATCTGTTCCTGTAGCCGTCTGTACAAAGACAGAAGGTCGTTGTTGGACACCATGATGGGATCCTGGGAAGATGGTTTCAATCCCAAGAACACAGGAGTAGCAGTCTTCTTTTGGACGTTATCAGGCTTCTTCGGGATACCACCAGCAGGAGGAGGCATGGGCAGCCTCGCTGAGGATTCTGAGGCTGCGGCAGAAGATGAAAAAATCTTGGGTTGTGAAGACATGTTGTGGATATTGAGAGTAGAGTTTATTTTGAGAATGAATAATGATCAAAGCACCGTTTGCCCCACGGTGGCGCCAAATTGTTTCGGTCAAAAATTGACAAAACAACTTTTGATAAAATTAGTGTGTGAGGCTAGGTGCTAAATGGTAAACAGATTGAACACAAGGATATGATTACGAGGGAAAAAACACTTGAATATAATAGTCTTCGTTTCGGTCAAGAGTTTACAACCTAATCTTTAGTCGAATACCTTCGGTTAAAGATTATGAAATTAACTTTTGGTCAAATTACGTATGATTATTATAATCTCCAGCACAAAAAACCCCCGGACGGTGAAAACTATCACCGTCAAGTTTATTAATATCAAAAACGGGTGATTACAGAGCTTGGAGCTGATAGAATATCGAAAGCTAAGTGTTACAGTGATTGCTAGTAAGCTAGATCGTGAAAAGTGTGTGTTCTAATGATATTATCAGCTCATATTTATAATAAAAGGTTACAACTGTTATCCCGGGAAATCCGCCTTTGTCTTTAATAAAAACGTTTCTTGCTTTAATCTCGTGGTTTAATGGCTTTAAATGCGAAGTTATGTCTTGGACTTGGTCTCTTAGCCGTTACTTTTCACGTCTTTGACCGATTCTTTAAGGAGTCACTTGTCAAACGTAGTCCCATCTGCGAAATAACTTCAAATACTCGAGGATAATACAACAGTTAGAACATATTCGGAATCCTGAGCATAGATCCGACTATAAATTTAGGCCCTAAACCTTTAGTTTATAATAAAAACCCGACGTTTCTTTTTCTCCAAGAAACGTAATCTTTTCTTTTATTATTTAAGAATACTCTTTATTCATTAAATAATATTTCATAACAAAGAATATTTGCATATATACTTACAAACATATATATGTTACCACAACATTAAATATTCATTCTTTTATTCATATCTTTGTTATGTTATCTTTCTTTTCTTTTATCGAGGTATCGAGTATAACCTCGACTTAAGGCTTAAGCCTTGAATATAATATTAAATTATATTGAATTCACCATTACGCCTAACCTTAATGGCGTATAGAAACCCTAGGGACACGAGCAGCACTCCAACGCCGCTTTAATCTTCTCGACACGCAAATCGAGGAATGCCAAATCTTCAACACTCGTTGACACGACTTTCGAGACTCCATGCCATTAACAACACCTTCTTGATATGTGGGTGGAGGGTGGCACAACTTCAAGGAAACGTCGTTACACAATCGAGGGATCGGGGCACGCTTAACGAGGTATTATGACACGCTTATCGAGGTATAGTTAGAGAGAGAGTAGAGAGATATGAGAGCAGGTTTTGGGATGTGGAAATGAGCAGCCCATGGCTGCTATTTATAGACAAAAATTTGGCTCCCATCGCGCTACGCGATGGGTGCCTCAGCAGACCTATCGTGTATCGCGATATAGGTCTGCTGACTCACAGCGTAGACCTGCCACGTGTTGACACGTGGCAGGCACCACTACACGTGTCACCACGTGGTGACACGTGGCAATAACCAGTGTCACCGTGTGCCACGTGGCACACGTGTCACGTTGTGTCAGGTACCCCATCGCGATACGCGATGGGGCTCTCCTCTGACTCATCGCGTAGCGCGATGGGTCAGGAAATCAGAATTTTTAATTTAAACCCTCAGCTTTAGAATTTGGCAATTTTAGTCCCTAGACTTTGGAAAGTTAATACTTTGAACTCGAAATTTTCACTTTATTACAGGGAAATGCCGAGTCACCATGTATGAATGGATCCAGACACATGTATACTCTTAATCAGAGAGTCTGTTTCTTATTATTGTACACAAAGTTTTAAGGATTTGTAAATCCTATGCAAACATTCAGACTCATTATAAAAGGTTTGGGGCGTATTCACCTTTTCTCTTTAAAATCGGTTTTCGATACTGATTCCTGTTTTCTATTCTCTTCTTCTTGTTTTGCTACCTCAGACATATAGTACAAGAATAACATTTGTATAAATAACTAGATCGGCGATCTAGCTTTAGATCTTTAGTCTATTTTGGTATAACTTCAACCTTGATAAAATTATATGTCTATATAAAACATTTGGACCTTTAGTCCTTTTCTTTATTTACCAATTATATGCTACGTTTCTTCTTCAGGAAGAAACGTCTATACTGAGTTTCTTCTTCAAGAAGAAACATTAATTTCATAACTATAATCTCTTGTATTATATTTCTTAGTCATAAAGAAATACTATTTTGACTATAACCTTCGCTTAAGAAAAGTTATTTTATTCATAATCTTAATCAAGGTTCGGGCTATACCCTCGACTATGGTCTAAGCCATTCATAATAATAAATTAACTTAGGCAGAACTCCTTACCTCGCACGGTATTCGGAGTTAGATATTCCTAAGTTTATACGGGCAGCACTTCTACTCTATACGCACCTTTATCGGGGAGTTCTTGATCCACCTTCCTTGGCACGCAAATCGAGGCAATGTTCGGTCGCCGGGTCGTGCACGTACTTCGAGACAGAATGTCGGGTTACTTCTGGATTGCACGCACTTCGAGGATAACACCGGTTATTTGGTACGGATTACGAGGTCATAATTGTCGGGTCAGTGGCACGCAAAATGATGTTCGGCACGCAAACCGAGGTAAAGAGAGTGAAAATCTAGAGAGAGTGAATGTGAGGTGTGAGGGAATGAGCCGTGAGGCTCCCCTTTTATAGCCAATTTTCGATCCCATCGCGGTACGCGATGGGTCCCCTTTTTCAACACCATCGCGGATCGCGACGGGTAGATTTCTGCCACGTGTCACCAGAGTGTGACACGTGTCCCTGAGTCATCACGGCCCATCGCGGTACGCGATGGCCGTCTTCTTGGACTCGTCGCGTAGCGCGTGGGTCCATATATATTATTTTTCGTTTTTAGTCATTCGTCTTTTGTAGCTTGTCACTTCTGGTCTAATTCTCGTTGTCCAAAAATACAAAGACGGCTCTTAAAGCGGCTCACGGCGATGCGAGCGTGCGAAGTGCAAAGTGCGCCATCAAAGCGCCACATTGCGCCCAACGCCCTTCGCCGTCGCCATCATCCTCGTCCGAGCCCGAGCCCATGATTGTGCGCGTCGGGTGCTACGCATCCTCCGCTAGGACCACTTGGTGCATGATATTTATAAAAGAATATAACTATGAAAAATCTTTTCCTTATAAAGAGCTTTCATTTCTTTACCACTTTCCATGTGGAATGGATTCCATCTTCCTTATTTATACCTTAGTGGAATGCTTCCACTTTCTTACATCTTCCAATGTGGGATGGAGTTTTATTATTCTCCTTCATATAAGAATACTTAACTTAGGAAATATTTTTATTTTCTTATTTTTCTTATAATTCCTTATTTAATATTTTCCCATTACTTATCTTGAGATTATTTTTGATCCATCAACTTTCCTAATTTGTCAAAGTTGGATCGAAATTTTGGGGATGTTACACCTGGATCCTTAAAAAACGATAGGATCCTTAATGTTTAATTTGACTTTGTGTCTTCTTTTTGTTTGCAGTTGAGAACTTTGTTTCCTTGGATAAATTACCTGGCACAGAGGAAAAAATAAAACGGTTCCTAGCACTGGATACCGAGGTCAGAACTTTTCAAGCCCGTTTCGTCGAAGCTTTTTGTGACATTTCCTTGGATTCCAACATGTCAAGTAAGTTTATAATAACGATTTTAAAGTAAATAAAATTAAATGCAATTCATATATGTTAACTGAATTTTCGTAGGTGCCAAGAAGTCTCAGAAGTCTGCCAGCAAGTTCTCTCTAGATGACATCGACAGTATGCTCACTCCTCCAGACATCAAGAAAGAAATTCTGAAGACAACCACCAGTTCCGAGCCCAAGACTGCAACGACTTCTAAGAGAAAAAGATCCTCTGATCCCGAAACCCACTATGATACCGTCCTCTCTGTAAGTTTAACGTATCCTGCTACATTAAAATTAAGGATCTAATATCCTTCTAATCCTAACTAAATGGTTGATTATAGGCTATGAATTCTTTCAAGGAGCACTATGAAAATATTGTAGGGCAGATGAGCGACAAGCTATCTGGGTTAGGGAATGCGCTGGTCAACAAGGACAAAGCTTTGGCTCAGCTTAAGAGACAGCTCGAGGATCAGATATCCACAGCAGAAACCCAGCGCCAAGAGGAAGTCAAGCAGGCTACGGAAGATGCCAAGATGTGGGCAGCCAGATCAGTGCTTCAAGCGAGGATTAAGATGGCGACGGAGGTCGATGATCCTGCTTTTGATAAGGCAACCTGGAACGTGCAGAAATGGAAGGCTACTTTGGCGGCTCTTAGTGGTGATGAGGATACTGAGATGGCTAAGGAGGATGTTGCTAGGACGAGCGGGGTTAAAGAGGTGATTGAAGGTGGTGAAGGAGCAGGTGCTGCAGAGGGTGAAGACGCGGCTTATGTGGGTGATGAAGGATATCAAAGACAAGGCCCGAGCCCACTTTTTTTTATGTTGTTGTTTTTAAGGATAATCTGGTTTGTAATAAACAATAGTAAGTAGGGTTTAAGGATCACTGATCCTCAAGACAATTTTCAGGGGTACCGAAGGTGGATGGATCCTCTGTTTGTGGGGATGAAGCCTTTGGTGCCTCTGACTTTTATTTTCCTACACTTAAGAACAATTAGTAACACCTGTTTAACCCGGGTGGATGGTCCATCTTTTGAATGGTGAAATCCATGTTAAAGATTTTGGTAAGTCCAGGTGACTTATGCTTAATAATATAAAGTTTTTAATTATCTGCTTGTTACTTGTCATTTTGAAAGTTTGTTTGACATAATCTTAGTCTTATTGAGAATTTCAAGAAATAATTCTGAGTAAAAATTTTAGGATAAGATATCCTTAAGAAAAGCAATTATAAAATTTTTGGATATAATATCCTTAGAAAAATAATTAAAAATTTTAGGATAGAATATCCTTAAGAAATAATTCAAAGATGTTAAATCTTTAAACAAAAGGATATATAAGGATCCTAGTTTAACCAATATAAATTTAAAAGTAGAAATCATACCATAAGGTCCAAGTAGACCTAAGTTACCGTAAGTATTGAACCTTCAGTGATCCTGATAGAGGAAATTTAAGGATTTTGAATCCATAAGTTTCGATCTTCATAATGACCTTAGAAAATCTGTTGCAAATACTTATAATGTTAATTGGGATCAAACCCATCAAACTGGGGACAAGCCCAAATAATAAGCTGGGGACAAGCCCGTGCAACTGGGGACTAGCCCGTGAAATTGGGGACAAGCCCGTGAGATTGGGGAGAAGCCTAAAACTGGGGACAAGCCCAAACTGGGGACAAGCCCAAAACTGGGGACAAGCCCAAATACGGATGTTAACTAGGGACTCGCCCAAACCGGGATTTAGCCCAAACGTGAGATAACGTGAAAACGTTATAAACCGGTGGTATGGTACGTCTACCATAAATCGTAGGATCCTCCATATAGCCGAAGACAACGAAATTGTCAGCCACTAAGCGTGTACTGATCCCGCTGCCCCGTACTATACGTTGGATAGCGTGCGCTACAGGCGAGAGTGTTGAAACTATAATTCATAAGAAAGGTGAAAACCTTTAAACCTTAGGGGATATGGCCATCGGGGGTCATATCTAATCGTGGGCTAGGCCAGGAGAAATAGTAAAGTACCTTGAATGTAAAGGAGAGGTGGCCAACCTCTTGGTTATTACACATCTTATTAATATCCTGCACTGTTACTTAAAACTTGGAAGAAACAAATCGTTAAGAATATATTATCCTTAAAAAATAAGAAATTGACAAGAATAAATGATATGATAGATTTTACCAATTTTGGGGATCCTTGATCCTCTAAGGATATTAGATCCTTACAGGATACTTGATCCTGATTAGAAAAAGTACTTCTTGAGGTGGACAGCATTCCAAGCTCTTGGTAACCTATTGCCTTCCATAGTGAGCAAATGATATGCCACCTTTCCTGCCTCCGACTCAATTAGATAAGGACCTTCCCATTTGGGTGCTAACTTCCCATCAACCGGATTGGTCGTGTTTTGGAAGGCTTTCCTCAAAACTAAATCTCCTTCTTGAAATCTTCTGATCCTAATATTCTTGTTGTATGTCGCAGCTACCCTTTGTTGATAAATTGTCATTCCGATCTTGTCCAGGTCTCTGAGTTCTTCAACAGTATCCAAGTCTTCAAGAAGAATTTCTTCATTGGCCTTAGGATCACGGATGCTCGTTCTTGCTGTAGAAACCACCATCAATGTGGGGATAACTGCTTCTGATCCAAACACCAATGAGAAGGGTGTTTGGCATGTTGCATTTTTGGGTGTTGTCCTGTCAGCCCAAAGAACATAAGGTAGCCCACTTTCCTTTTTTGGATCCTAGCTTCTTCTTCAAATTGTTGATGATGATCCTGTTGCTAGATTCCGCTTGACCATTAGCTTGAGGATGTACTAGAGTGGAGGTAATCATCTTGATGCCCCAGCTGTCACAAAAGTTAGTGGTTCTTTTCCCGATAAACTGGGAACCATTGTCACAAATAATTTCTGAAGGGATACCAAATCTAGTAATAATATTTCTTTTAATTAAAGATATCACCTCTTTTTCACGTACTTGAACAAAAGCTTCTGCTTCTATCCATTTTGAAAAGCAGTCAGTCATTGCAAGCATGAATATTTTTCCTCCTGGTGCCTTAGGTAGTTTACCCACAATATCCATACCCCACTTCATGAAAGGCCATGATGAGGATATAGGATACATAGGTTCTGCTGGTTGATGTAGGATATTTGCATGCCTTTGACAAGCATCACATTTCTTCGAGTATTCCATGGCATCTCTCTTCATTATTGGCCAAAAGTATCATGTTCTTAGAATCCTAGAAAACAGGGCTCTACCTCCAGTGTGATTACCACAATCACCTTCGTGAAAGTCTTTGAGCACCTCTTGGATTTCAGGGTCCTTGATGCACCTCAAGTATGGACCTGCAAGAGATTTCCTGTATAGCATATCATCTAATAAAATATATTGTGATACCTTGAGTTTGAAAGATTTGGGATTCTCCGTAGCTGGAATCTCTCCAGTTTGAATGTATTTCTTGATTGAGTGGATCCATGATTCTTGATTACTCGAGGGTAATTGATCCCAAAGTAAAATCTCCTTGTCATTCGTTATTTCCCCAACTTCTTCTTCTTGTTCTCTTATTGCTGGCGAGAGAATATGAATGATTGGGATCTTCATGTTTTCTAGATTCTTCAAATATGAGGCTAAATTTGCCAAGGCATATGCCCCAGCGTTTTCTTCCATTGGTACCTGTATAATACTAAATAATTCGAATGATTTTGCTAATTCCTTCACAATATCTAGATATTTGATTAGTTTCTCACCTTTAACAGCATATGAACCGTTAAAGTGCTTAGTTATTAACAAAGAATCTATATATACTTAAAGATACCTGATCCTCATGCTTTTGGCTAATTGCAAACCTGCGATTAGAGCTTCATACTCTGCTTCATTGTTCGTTGCTTGGAACTCACAGGCTATAGACCGGGGTAATATGTCCCCCGTGGCGATTTCAGTAGGATCCCTAATCCTATTCCTCTTACCTTGGAAGCTCCATCAGTGAAGAGTATCCAAGGATCCTTGGTCTCTTCTAGTTGTTGGACCTCCAAGTCAGCTTCTTTCTGCATGTCACTACTGAAATCAGCTACAAAGTCTGCGAGTGCTTGTGACTTGATGGCTGTTCTTGGCTCGTACTGAATATCATATGCACTTAGTTTCACAACCCACTTGGCCATTCTACCTGATAATTCTGGCTTTCTAAGGACATTCTTAACATGATAATTAGTTCTCAAAATAATAGTATGAGTCTCAAAGTAATGTCTTAATTTAGTAGAAGACATAATAAGTGCAAGAATTAACTTTTCTAAATGAGAATACATGGCTTATGCATCTAAAAGACTTTTACTTACATAATAAACGGGATGTTTTTCACCTTCATGATCCTTCACAAGAACAGCACTCACAGCATTTCCTGAAACAGCTAGGTACAGGTATAAGGATTCTCCATCCACAGGCTTAATCAGAGCTGGAGCTGAGGATAAGTAATCCTTCAAGGCTTTGAGTGCAGCCTCATGTTTCTCGGTCCATTCGAACTTCTTATTTTTCCTAAGAATGTCATAGAAATCTTTGCACTTCTCGGAGGATCTTGAGATGAACCTGTTCAGAGCGGCTATTCTTCCCGTGAGCCTTTGGACATCCTTGGCGTTTGCAGGCGACTTCAGATTGATGATGGATTCAATCTGCTCTAGGCTTGCTTCGATTCCTTTTTTAGTCACCATGTATCCCAGAAACTTTCCAGCCTTAACACCAAAGTGGCATTTTGACGGATTCAGTTTCATGTTATACTGGTCAAGGATATTGAACGCTTCTTCAAGATCCCTGAGGTGATCCTCATCCTTCTTTGACTTCACCACCATGTCTTTTATATAGACTTCCATGGTTTTGCCTAACTGATCCTTGAACATTATGTTGACCAGTCTTTGATATGTTGCCCCTGCATTTTTAGTCCAATGGCATAGCAATATAACAGTATATGCTGGTAGGATGAATGCCGTATCCTCTTGATCAGATGGTTCCATCTGAATTTGTTAAAATCCAGAGAAAGCATCCATAAAGGTAAGCATCTCATGTCCTGCCATCGCATCCACCATGGAATCTATATGTGGTAACGGGAAAGGATCTTTGGGGCATGCCTTGTTTAAATCGGTAAAATCGACACACACCCTCCACTTTCAATTCTTTTTAGAAACAACAACCACATTAGCTACCATCGAGGATACTTAACCTCTCTGATCATACCGACCTTAAGAAGTTTTTCAAATTCTTCTTGTATGATCGCATTTCTCTCAGGAGAGAATTTCCTTCGCTTCTGATGGACGGGTTTAATAGATAAATCAAGGCCAAACTTGTGAGTAATTACATCCTTAGAAATACCTGTCATGTCTGAATGTTTGAAGGCAAAAGTAGATTTTCTTCGCTTTAGGAAGGATATCATATCCTCCTCAATTTCAATAGGGATACCGGATCCTAGGAACACTTTCACATCTGGATCCTTGGGGTCCAAGGATACTTCTTTTAAGTCCTTCTCACGAGTTTCCAGCACGTTCCTAGGATGTTGTTGTGGTTGCTATGCTATCATCTATTTAGCTGCTGGCTTCATATATAAAGACTAGTAGTTTTGGTAAGAATTTAACCCTTCGATATAAATTGGGAGTTTGATGTCCCCCAATGTCTTCTTGGTTTCTCCACTGAAGCCGACTAACACCGACGTCCTCGGGAAGATTTCTGAGTCTGGGATGTTCATCTTCTGAACGACATCATGTTGGATGATGTTGACCGAGCTTCCACCATCTACAAGGATCCTGCGTACATAATGGTTAGCAATAAACAAAGTAACAATCAAACCGTCATGGTGAGGATTCTGAATGCTTGATTTATCTTCTTCGTCGAATAATATCCTTTTATCATTGGTCAAGGTGGTGGATATAACCAGTCGGTCCCCACCATCCAATTTGATTTCCTTGGCGAGCCTCTTAGCTGCAGAGAAAGAAGTTCAGCATATGTCTGATACTCCAGAGATGAAATTGACCATGCGCGCGTCTCGATGAGGATCATGGATCCTTGTGTTCCCCTCTTTTTCAAAGAAGATTCTCTTGTCAATTATTGAAGTAGTGGGGATGAGCGGTCTTCTTTCACCATCCAACTTGGCTTCTTCGGTTGACTTCTTCTCTGCTGAACAAGAAGTTTGAGATATGTCATAGTCTGTGGAGACGAAGTTGATCATGTGAGCATCTGGTGGTGGTGGTGGTGGTGTAGCTTTTTGTGGAAGATCTTCAGGATCCTGAATCTTGGATTTCTTCCTTCCCAAGAGCTCTTTAAGTGGCCCTTGCTCAAGAGGTATCCAATTTCTCTCCTTAAGCCAATGCAATCGTCCGTTATATGGCTAAAATCTTTGTGGAAGGCACACCACTTAGACTTGCCTTTGAAGGTGGTTGTCTTCTCGTTCTTTCGGGGCCATCTTGCTTTCTCGCCTAGATCCTTCATGGCACAGATTAAGCCATGGGTATCTACGGAGAAGCAATACTCAAAGATACAGGGATAGTCTTCATCATCATCTCCTTCTTCGACTGCTCGTACGTTTTGATTGTTGAACTTGGTGTACAACTTCGAGTTGTTGTTCCTATATGAGGATCATTTATTCTTGTCAGGGGATTCTTGTTTTATCTGAGCCCACAATCGTTCTTGGATCCTTTTGTCGTCTTCCAGCCATATAAACCTTAGTGCTATGTTCCTTACTTCATCTAGAGACCTGCAAGGAGTCATCACAAGATCATCATAAAAGGGGGAGCCCCTCTGAAGTCCCATCTTGAAGGCTTCAACAGCAGTAGCCATGTCAAGATTAGGGATTTCCAGAGCTTCCCTGCCGAACCTCGTAACAAAATCCCTAAGGGATTCAACACTTGGTTGGATAACTCGGTATAACTCACTGGTTAACTTCTCAAATTTCCTGCTACAGGAAAATTGATTGTTGAACTAGTTAACTAAGTGTGAAAAACAAGTAACTGAAAAGGGAGGAAGACTTAGCATCCATTTTAATGATGATCCTGTCAGTGTGGATCCGAAGCACTTGCATAAACAAGCTTCTTTAAGTCTCTCAGGAATAGGATTGATCTCCATCTTTTCCCTATATTGTGCAACGTGTTCCTCAGGATCTGTGGTCCCATCATAAGTCTTCATATTGGGGGTTTGGAATCGTTTCGGGATTTCAGCATCACAGATATGTGGAGCAAATCTGGATAACTTGTGGCTTCCTTATGGTATCTCGGCAATTGGACGGACCACCCCCGGTACACTGGATATCATATCCTTCAGCTTTTGTAGTTCCTTAGCCATAGCTTGGTTGATACCTGCATCCTTCATGGAACCACGGTTAGTATCTAAGGATATAGGGTCATAAAAGTTACCTCTCTGCTGGGTGAAGGTTGGCATTCCAGAGGAGTGGTTGAGGTAGGAGGTGTCTGCTACTGGAGTTGGTCCACCCGAAGCTATAGTCTACATGGGGATTATATCTCCTTCATGGACCTTGGATGACCTTTGATGTTGAACCCCTGAGGATCCTTGATCCTGGAAGAAGGATCTTTGACTGGGGTTGAAGGATCCTAATGGTTGAGAGTTGAAAGATCCTGGTTGAAGATACACTCATGAGGATCCTAGTTGAAGGATGGATGATCTTTGCGGGAAAGTTGGGGATCCTTGAGCTAGTTGACCCATGGACCACGGTTGAAGGATAGATGATCCTGGCTGAAACAGTGAGGATCCTTGAGTCTATTGACCCATGGACCCCTGTTGAAGGATAGATGATCCTGGCTGAAACAGTGAGGATCCTTGAGTCTGTTGACCCATGGACCCCTGTTGAAGGATAATGTATCCAAATCCGTAATTGTGAGGTTTAGTGCTACGATGATGATAATGATTGTACGAACGAAATAAGGTTGAACAACGTGATTTGTTACGAGGAAAAACCCTTTGATCTTGTTCAGATCAAAGGAAAAAAACCCTGGGTGATGCAACTCGTCGATCACTAATTTATTAATCAAAAAAAAAAGTTACAAGTGTTTGGAGATTGTGATCGATATTACAATGATTGCTAGTGAGTAGAGAGAATTTTGAGTTCTGCTCTTAGTGTGTGTGTATACAAGTGAGTCCTAATCGATCATTATCTCGATGTTTATAAAGGAAATTATACATAACAATAACTTCTAACTATCCGCCACTCTTCCACAACTCCTCTAACGTTCGTTTGACCACGTGCTGAGAGCTTTCCAGTAGCGAATATTAGGGTAGACTCGGTCATAGAGCCGTTGCTCTTGTTGAATAATAACCCGCACACGTGAAACAATTGTTAATAATACCAACCTCTAAGGATCCTTGATCTTCGACATGGCTCTGGAATTCTTCAAGAGGATAACTGATCCAGACACATCTTCAAGGATAACACATCCTCGGCGGAAAAAATATCAGTCCTAACAGTTAATAATGATGAAAGTGTTAACAGGTCGCATGGGATCAAAATGAGTCGTTAAAGTTATAAAAATTATGAAATAGTGTTGTAGGGGGGCGTAACCTACACCCCTTAGTGTAGGCTACGTTGGCTTGGAGCCATTAGCCGATTTTCATCTGTGATACACGTTCGTTCCAAACCTTACGCCAACACTAGTGGGTTCATGCAGATAGAACGGGCTAGCAAAAGAATTGGTCTATGTTGACGAGATATGTGGAACTAACCATGTGAACGTTGGATTAGTTGTTGTAGTACGTTTCTTTCTTTTTCATGTCTTTTGTTAAGGCTATCCTCTGTCAGTGCCACGTAGGAAACGGGCTTTAGAGGCTCTCTCCATAACGCCTCATTATGGTTTATCGCCCCTTTGTTGCCCCATTACATATATACATGTATATGTGAGAGATAGAAAGAGATGCAAGCCCCCCCCAACACACACACACATCGCCCTCGATGCATTGGTGTTCCTTCTCAATGTTTCCCCCAAATTACCCCCCACAACGCCCACTAGGATGAGCAAAATCGATACTGTTACCGAAATCGGTACCGATTTGGTACTGTCGGTACCGAATCAGTACCTTTTGATAGATTAAATAAGCCTATGGTTATTTTATAATGTTTATTAGTATAGGGTGGTTTGTATAACTATGTAACCCTAATTCCCTGTATAACTATATATATATATATATATATATATATATATATATATATATATATATATATATATATATATATATAGGTGATATGCAAAGTGTAACCCTCAAGGAGGGATTCCACAATAAAACTGCCCTTTACTCAAACCAAATAGGTCATAACACCAATTCTAAAGGAAAGGGTTGGAATAATAAAAAACGATCACAGGGACGTGGGGCTTCCAAAGGGGGGGTGATGCTACTAACGGTTCTTTTTTGTCTCGGTTTGTTACAGGTAATACAAGTGGATATTCTCATTAGGAGTAGTCTCCTCGACAACAGTCTCCTCAACAGTTTATGCCAAATCACTCAAGTCACCATTTCTTCTCTCCATCACCTGCTCACTATGCATCTGGATTACAGGTTCAGGCTCCTGTAGCACCACAGACACATCTTTACATGCAGCAACCACAGTTACAACCACCACAACAGATGATCTTACATATGCCGTCTCAGTTTTCACAGACACCGAGGGCCCCACAGGCCTCCCTACTTGGTCCCCCTCCAGCATATGCTTATGCTACTGCTCCTCAGTAGTCACAATTTGCTAGTTACAGTGCGTTTACTCCTCAACAGGCCCAGCATACGGGCATGGCTTCACTGTTAAGTTCCATGTCCTTGCAGCAACCCACTCAAGACAATAACTATTACATGGACACTGGAGCTAGTAATCACATGCAATTTAACCAAGGTAATTTACATTCCCTTGCACGATCTACTACTCCTAAGTCTATCATGGTTGGTAATGGTGCTTTACTACCGGTTACGCATATCGACAATGGTTTCTTTCCATTTCACGCAACAAGCTTGCCCTAAACAATATTTTAGTCTCTATTCAAATGGTTAAAAATCTTATTTCTGTTCGTCGATTTTCTATTGATAATTGGGTTTCTGTCGAATTTGATCCTTTTGGTTTTTTTTGTGAAGGATCATAACACAGGTGCTTTCTCTAGAGGTGCACGATCTACTACTCCTAAGTCTATCATGGTTGGTAATGGTGCTTTACTACCGGTTACGCATATCGACAATGGTTTCTTTCCATTGCACGCAACAAGCTTGCCCTAAACAATATTTTAGTCTCTATTCAAATGGTTAAAAATCTTATTTCTGTTCGTCGATTTTCTATTGATAATTGGGTTTCTGTCGAATTTGATCCTTTTGGTTTTTTTTGTGAAGGATCATAACACAGGTGCTTTCTCTAGAGGTGCACGATCTACTACTCCTAAGTCTATCATGGTTGGTAATGGTGCTTTACTACCGGTTACGCATATCGACAATGGTTTCTTTCCATTGCACGCAACAAGCTTGCCCTAAACAATATTTTAGTCTCTATTCAAATGGTTAAAAATCTTATTTCTGTTCGTCGATTTTCTATTGATAATTGGGTTTCTGTCGAATTTGATCCTTTTGGTTTTATTTAGTGAAGGATCTTAACACAAGTGCTTTCTCTAGAGGTGTAACAGCATTGGTGATCTCTATCCTGTTCTTTCATCCCTTCATGCTTCTCATGCTCAGTCGCTTGTTGTATCTTCCGAGACGTGGCATCTTCGTCTTGGGCATCCTGGAGTGTCTACTTTTGATTATTTATTATCTCGTAAACTTATCCCGTGTAATAATACAATGTTACCTATTTTTCATCCTTGTCAATTAGGAAAACATTGTCGTTTACCTATTTCTAGTTCTACTTCTAAGACAACGCATTTGTTTGAAATTGTGCATTCTGATGTTTGGACTTCTCCTATTTCCAATTTAAGTGGTTATAAATAGTATGTCTTGTTTTTGGATGATTTTTAAAATTTCTTATGGGTATTTCCCTTGTGTGCCAAATATGAGGGTTTACATGCTTCATTCGATTTCGTGCTTATGTGGTAAATCAGCTTAAAATGGATATCCAAGCGTTGCAATGTGACAATGGTCGTGAGTATAACAATCGTTCTTTTCATGACTTCCCTAGCACAAATGGCATTAAATCTCGTTTCTCATATCCATACACGTCCCAACAAATGGTAAAGCTGAACGTTCCATTCGCACAATCAACAATGCCATTCATACACTTCTCTTTCAAGCTTGCTTACCTTCAAAGTTTTGGGTTGAAGCTCTTCACATGGCTACTCACATCTTCACTCTTTTTCCCACTAACACTCTTTCCTACAAGTCTCCATTAGACATTTTGTTTGGATTCTTCCCTTACTTTTAGCACCTTCGTGTCTTTGGTTGTCTATGTTATCCAAACCCCTCTTCTACATCCCCTCATAAACTCTCTCCTCGATCCACCGCTTGCGTTTACCTTGGTCCCTCTGCTAATCATCGTGGTTTTCGCTGCATGGATCTAATCACTCAATGAGTCATCATTTCTCGCCATGTCACCTTTGATGAAACTCATTTCCCCTACGCCTCGTTTCACTCGACCCCGCAACTCACAAATTACTCTATCTTTGAGTCGTCTAATGATCAAGCAGTACCACCCTTCCTGCCTAACCTTGCTTATGGCATTCCCATACAGGAACCTCAAACACCCTCCACCACTTCTGTTTCGGCGGCATCTTCCACATATTTTGCTTCTGCATCTTCCACCTCGCACTTGTCGGATCTCCCTTCAGAGATGCTTCCATTACCCAACCTTCTAACATGGTGGATCCTACTTCCACTCACCATATGGTAACTCGTTCCAAGACTGGCTCCCTTAAAGCCTGTCAAATTCTCAATCTATCGGATTATTCACATGTCTCTCCTCTCCCAAGAACCACTACTCAAGCCATGTGTGATCCTAATTGGAAAGCAGCCATGGACTCCGAAATGTATGCCATCATTTCTAATGGCACATGGGATCTCGCTCCTCGCCCCTATGGTGCTAACATTGTCGGATATCGTTGGCTTTATCACCACAAATTCGACAGTAAAGGGCACCTACAACGGTATAAATGTCGTCCGGTTTCACAAGGGTTTTCTCAACAACCCAGCCTTGACTTTGAAGAGACCTTCAGCCCAATCGTCAAACCAGCCACTATTCGTACTGTTCTTTCCATTGCTATCTCTCGCCACTGGCTAATCCACCAATTAGATGTCAAGAATGCCTTTCTTAATGGAGATCTATCGGAGCTTGTCTATATGAAGCAACCCCTGGCTACAATGACTGTACCCGTCCTGAGCATGTCTGTCGGCTTCGCAAAGCTCTCTATGCCCTTAAAAATGTTCCTCGAGCCTGGTATCATCGCTTTGCTATATGCATTACCTCTCTAGTGTCGTCGCTATTTACCTCTCTAGTGTCATCGCTATTTACATTTGCTAATAGACTTTGCTAGTAGCAAATCCGATTCCTCTTTATTTACATTTTGTAGCGGGAGTGAGGTCATCTACCTTCTTTTATACGTGGATGACATCATTCTCATGGCTTCCTCCCCATATTTAATATTTTGTGTCATCTCTCGTCTTTCGTCTGAGGTTGCCATACTGATCTTGGCCCTCTTTCCTTCTTTCTCGGCATTACTGCCACACGTAGTCAATCTGGTTTGTTTCTTTCCTAGACTGTTTTTGCTAAAGATATTATTGCTCGTGCAGAAATGCAATCTTGCAATCCTTGCAGCACCCCCTGCTGACACCAAGGCCAAACTCTCTATGCATGGCATACCTGTTGACAATCCTACTCTTTATCAAAGTTTAGCCGGTGCCTTGCAATATCTGACTCTTACTCGGCCAGAAATTGCCTTCGCCGTTCATCAAGTGTGCATTTTCATGCATGATCCTCGTGAACCACATCTTTATGCTCTCAAATGCATCGTGCGTTATCTTCAGGGTACTCTTTCTTCAGGTCTTCACATCTGACCCTCTTCTATTGATCGTTTGGTTTCTTACACCGATGCCGACTGGGGGATGTCCAGATACTCGTCGGTCGACATTTGGTTTATGTGTCTTTATGGGTGACAATCTGGTTACTTGGTCTTCTAAGCGTCAGCATGTCATCTCAAGATCAAGCGCTAAAGTAGAATATCATGGCGCTGACAACCGAAGCGGTTTGGATTCGTAATCTTCTTCTTGAGTTACATTGTCCTGTGTCTCGGGCGACTGTTGTGTTCTGTGATAATGTCAGCGCCGTCTATTTAGTGTCCAACCTTGTAAAGCATCAACGCACCAAACATGTGGAATTAGATATACACTTTGTAAGGGAACGTGTTGCCATTGGTCAAGTGTGTGTATTACACGTTCCCTCAGCTCACCAGTTTGCAGATATATTCACCTAAGGTTTACCATCACAGCTGTTTATGGATTTTTGTGACGGTCTTAACGTTCGAGATCCCTCCGCTCAGACTGCCGGGGGGTGGGGGTATGTTAGATTTATTAAATAAGCTTATGGTTATTTTATAATGTTGATTAATTTAGGGTGGTTTGTATAATTATGTAACCCTAAGTCCCTGTATAACTATATATACTGGTGATATGCAAAGTATAACCCTCAAGGAGGGATTTTACAATATTCAACAAGTCTTGAGTTTCGGTATCGATACTGGTATCTCCCGAATTTTTACCTTAAATACCGGTATCGTCCCGGTCCCTTACCGGTACCAGTACCAACAATTCGCGATTTTCGGGACCGGGACCGGTCGGTACTGGTACGGTCCCGATCTCATCCCTAACGCCAACAGTGGAGGGTCTAAAGATTTTTGTACGCTTGTGTTTCTTAACAAAGCTGCCAAGCAGAACACCTTCGTGTTCAATTGTTTGTGAGTTCTTGATCTTGGTCCTGAACCATCTACAAGTGATCATTTTCGTATGAGAACGTTAGAACCAATTAACTAATTCAATTTTGATTTGGCGTGTTAACTATGCATGAATGTAGAAAGAATGTGTTGTAGCGTTATGGACAGACTTAGAAAAATAATTAACCATTGACTGAATTTTTTCTTAATGATATAGTGCTCAGTTTTAACTCTTTTAAGCTATCATATATAGGTAAATCTTGTAAAGAAATAATAAGATTAAATGTGTCTTTTTCTCTTAATTTCTTGAATACGAGTGTTGAATTAATTAACTGGACATTTTTTTCCTTATTTCGCGATCAAATATGATTTGTATTGCATATCTATTATAAGTAGATTAGTTAGTTATCTTTAAAGGAAATAGTTGTTAACACGAGATCGAGTGGGCATTGTGCGGTCGATGCTAGTACTTTTTCGTTAATGCCAGATATGCGGTTATGCACATGTTTCATTCTTTATTTCTGTTCATTCAATCCTATCTACTTTTCAAATTCTTTCAGTCCTTTCATACAGGTTTGGAATTCATTTCTGTACATATGCAACTTGCATGCTCTTTTAAGAAATTGATGTATTATAAAGCTTATGTTATATATAGATAGATGGGTAGATATATACAGATAAATAATGTTATTATCTTTGTTATATTGTGAGGGCGGGTATTGTAGCAACTGGTAAGGCGTAATGTTAATTGTTGATTTGTGACCTTAAGGCCATGGGTTAAAGCCATGTAAAACGGTCTTCTGCACAAAGTGTTGGGTAAGGCTGTAATCCGGCCCCTTCCTCGACCATATGCACAAAAGTGGGAGCTAATTAAGCCCGGGCACGTAATAAAAAAAACCTTTGTTTTATTGTATATATAAACTGTTAAAATTTAAATATTCGCTTGTGGGTGCATCTATATGTCTCATATTTAATAAAATGGAAAATTTTGTTGCAATTATAGTCTTCCGTTTAGATGTATACAGGCATACACATGCATATATGCATGTAATTATGAGGTTCTTTTTTCACAAGTGGAACAGTGGAGAAAGAAAAAGGGGAGAGTGAATAGAGAAACATTATATTTTTTTTAATTCTATTTTTGCCATTTTCTTTAAACTAGTTACAAGCTAAGCAACATCTATGTATATGTGTAGACTATATAGTGTTTACGAGGTTCTGTATTGAAATTTGCTTTTGTATTGAATATGTTCGACATAAAGAAAGAAAAATGGAGATCTTAGATTGGGAACGTTAGAGCCATCTTTATAGGATCTATCCATGGGACTCCGTTAGTTGCATGTAATGTACGTGTAAGTGTGCGTATACCTAATATGTACCCCATGAGTAGACAAAAACTTATTTATAAATTAACAAATATTTCATCAATTTTCAACAATTCAGCATTTAAATACCATTAATCTAGGATTCAAAGAAAAAAAATGGTTACAAGTTCACATGGTAGATTAATACCAAAGCTACCACCTAAAATGAGAAGATGGAACAAGTTGTGCCACTTGTTTAACTTTTTGGTGACCAATCCAATAGGATTTTTGAGTGTGGTGAATTGAAGTATCAAGATCAGGAAAGTGAAAGAATCGGTTCGTGGCCAGGATTTAGCTCGAGCAAGAAATTTGATGGTCAGAAGATCTCGTGATGAAAGCGAATGCATATATTTCAGTCATCCACCTATTATCTATGTGAATTACAAAATTATCTACAGCTTACCAGTTATCAAGATGTGAAAAGATGCTCATTTACATGTGGTTGAAGGCTCCTAGCTAGTCCTTATGTCTAAAGCTTTTGTAAGCCAGTCCAAGAGAAATCTAAATTCTAATTACAGTTAAATAATCAAACTCTAAAAAACATTAAACTTAATGTATCTAATAAATTTCTAATAAGTGTGACACCGACACATGAAAGATTAAAAGAGAATATCAAGTTTGATACTTTTAAGAGTCCATCATCCAAAATATATCATTTTCTAACTAAGACGAGCTTGAACTCAAATCGACTTGTTTAAACCTACAACATAGTTGAAACAATCATCCATTGTCTATATATAATATTAAAGATATCAAGTATTGATATATTTGCCAACGATGTGTAGCCATGTTATTCCACGAGAGAGTGAGGAATTTAAGAAGTGACGAGTGTTTAATCTTCATCACGCACCAATCAAGAACGAATCTTATTTATAAAAAAATCTTTTGTGTATTGTTATAATATCAATTTGGTTGGATCAGCGGACCCCTCGGTGGACTTTATTTACCCCTTACATATATAATGATTAGTAGACATGTTGGTTCAAACTTTAACGTCGGTCGATCGAGGTTTTCTGTATCTAACCTTTTGACATAACATTTTTTATTAATGACGATTAGAAATTCTAACAAATTAACATCTAGTGTTGTATTGTTTTGATGGAGAATATTGATAAAAAAAATCAAGCTAGTTATGTTTCTTTCGTATGTGATATTGTTATTTTCTAGCATTGGCAGCTTTATACATAAAATTAAATCGATGGTACGTTGAAAAATATAAATGAATGTAACTAGGGTCACCTCTTACTATCCCTTAAAACTTTAGCGTTTGGAGTGATCATAAAAAAAAACTTCTTAAATCACGTTTTTAATTATGTAATAAATAATTTGACAATTTTATCAATTGAGTTGCCTTTTCAAAGCCTAATACGGACCAAATCATAATAATAATAATAATAATTTCATATAAAACACAAAGGAAATTTTTTTATAAAAAAAACACTAATGATGAAAATTGAACTCATGACTTTTGATTCAAAGACTTACAACAAATATGGGTCTCTCAAGAGAATGAATTTGGGTCCGTCAACCTTCTTGGCCTCCCTTTGAGCTGACTCTGATCGAGGTTCATATATCACTTATGAGACTGCTCACATATCTTCTACAACGACATAACCTTGACGTGGCAACGTGAAAGTCCCTATATCAACATAGCCTCTCCCTCTCATGATGAGTTCTTTCGAATTCAAGGTTAACTTCATATCCTCGATAATTATTTTATCTAGACAAAAATAAATAACTCTTGTTTTATGTGCTTATAAAATTTCATTTTATCTAAACACACGTGTATATATTATCAATCATGTTGGCCTATATGCTCGTACAACATAACAAATAACAATAAATCAAAACTCTATGCGTCCATATAAAATCAAACCAATATGGGTTAAGTATATACTATTAGTGATTTAGTGATTACCAACTTAGAATTACATTTAGGTCTCTCTTTATTTAATTATAAAAGAGTCAAATTTGCAAGTCAGAGGTATCCAAAGTTACACGTTGGAAAAAAGGTGTTCGGTTACAAAAGATTCAGACAGCAGATTCTCTCCTACATACCGACCAAAATTCTCATTCCTAAACTAAAGTCTCCCTCGCCCTTGTTTTCACCCTAACAATGTCGGACCGACGGAGGCCGAGATCGACGCCGTTGGTTCACCGATCATCACCAGTACGTACCTTCTTATTACATATCATAAATTATTATTCATCTCCTCATGCATGTCATTTTGATTATTTCATTCTCATATTATTCACATTATCATTCGTTTATGTTTTTATATGAATAGATTGTATATATATTCATCTTCTGTTATATTTTTGTTATATGTTCTCCTCCGTTTTAAAATGTTATTATAAATGAAATCTTTTAATAATAGGGACAAACATACGTTATATGGATTGGAGACAAGGGTTTGAGGATGTTTCCCTAGAGAATGTGACCGAATCGCTTATCGCCCTCTCTTATCGCGTGCCAGAACATGATCATGATTTGAACCATGAAAACAACGACGTTGTAGTCATGTATGCTGATTCTAAAGTTGAGGCGGACATCGAAGACTTACGACCCAAACTAATGTCTATTGCTTATTATATCCCATCCATCGACTGCTGCAACGGCTATGGTGATTGGTGAGGTTTAATATTGTCTCGTTTCAACACGAGTGTGTTAATACCCTAATATATATTGTTCCTTAATTATGTATGTATACAATTATTCATCATATAAATATCAAAGATTATATAAAAACTGGTGTTTTTCTTCTTTAGGATATTTGATCACCTTTAATTCTTGATATATAATTTTTAAAATTATTTCTTAAAATAGAAAAACAAAAACTTGTACATGAATCACAGATAAACGGATCAAACCTTCGAATTAATAATATGATTTATTTTAAACGAACGAGATTTCAATTAGTCGAAGTTGAGGAAGAAACGAAAAAAATTCATAAGACATCATGTATGTTCAAGTTCAAGTTTAGTGAGCATCTTCTTCTTCACAGAACTTTGTGTACTCTTTTGCTCCCATTAAAGATTCCAGCTCTGATGGATTGCTCGGCTTCACTTTAATCATCCATCCGTCTTCATACGGGCTTGAGTTAATCTTTAACATTCATGAAATTTACTTGTTAGTCATAAATCATACATTATTGATGGTCAAAGACTCAAAGTCAAACAAGTTGTTTTTCATAATTCATATCTTTTTATTAAAATCAAAGTATTTAAGACTCAACATTTTGTTATAAAGATTAAGTGGTGATTAAGGTTTTATCCAAACATTAAGAAAATTTGTAAGAATTAGAGGTGGAGTAATAAGTCGTTTGACTTAAAAAGTCAAAACAACATATACATGAACAAAGAGAAACAAGAAGATTGAGGAGTTACCAAACCAGGAGTCTCGGACAGCTTCGAGTTCACCTCAACGATCTCTCCAGAGATCGGGGAGTTAATGTCACTGGTGGCTTTGACACTTTCTACTGCTCCGAATCCTGTGGCTTTGGTCACCGAGCCACCGGCTTCTGGTAAATCCACAAACACCACCTCTCCAAGATGGTCCTGCATATTTTTTAATATTTGAACAAAACATTTAGGCTATACATTACAAGTACATGATCATACATAACAGTTTATTTCTAACTTTTTAGCAAATGTTGCAACTGAATCATATTTGGTAGCTTTTTTTTTTACATCAAATTTTTCCACCCCTAACTATGCACTTGCAAGGATTTGTACCCACCACGACCACATCCTTGTCGGAGGTCAAACACCATACCACTAGGTAACATGTGTGAACGTATATTATCCAGACTTCTGGTCACTACTTTTGTGATCATCTTTCGTTGGTCTCAAAATTTGGATGCTTATACCTATTTTTAGTAGTGATGATAACTTGGCATTAAATCATACAATCATCTAGTAATATGTTTAACCCTACAAATTTATTAGAACACATATGAGCTACATGATTAATTTGTATAGCTTAAAAAAAGTTAATCACTTTGTAATCTTATTAGAAAGGTTGTTAAGTATATATATACAAATTTATACTAACTCATCTCTATTAGAACGGCTAACTCAGACCAGGATCGTCGATCTTACCCATAGCCAATTAATTCTACCCGATGAATCCGATTTTGATACGGATCAGTTATCGGATATAACCAAAAAAAAGGAAATAACCTGAATAGTAAACCCGATCAACACCCCTAACTCACACACCCTCTAAAACCTACCGCTATCTCGACATTTTAAACACCATAGGACTAAAACCCTCAACCACTTGTGAAGGAAACTTTTCAAACACATTGATACCGCCAGACTACGAACCCTATACAACTATCTCTTCTAAATTCTAAATTTGCCATAAGCCAAAAAAAATACTGTGAGTTTACCTAGCTAGGTAGACCTGGGCTTGACTCTGAGCCTCTGATAAACCTCATAAACAATATAAATATAAATTTCATTATAAGAAATAATGAAAATAAGTAAATTACAGCTAGATTTGGTTAAATTCTAGGTTTTAGTTCATTTTTTTTATATTTACTATATGACACAAACCGGTATCATTTTTCTTGTTATTTCAGTACAATTCACTAGTCCCATTCATTTTTCGTGCTAGAATTGTTATTAATTGACCAAAATACCCTTTAAAAAACAAATAACAATATTATTAATAAAGATAATATAATAAAGTATAAAATATAGAATAGGAAAGAAAAAGAACCTGAGCATGGTCAGTAATACCAATAGTAGCAACAGAACCTTCATGCTTCACCCATTCATGTGAATTTGCATATTTCAACCCATCCAAAACTACATTAATTAATGCATATATCAACTTTATATTTTGTCCTCTAAATGTTACCCAGTTTCAAGAATATTTACCTGAAGAGAAGCATCTGGAAAGAGGTGAGAAATGAGGTCTGGTAGCAGATGATAGCCTTAGAGCATTGGCTGTGGAAGAAGCCCACATTCTAAGAGCCATTTAGTCTGCAAGTGTGTTTGTGTGTGTGTGTGTTAAGATGGAAATGAAACACATACGATAGAGATAGAGTGGTAGTGTTTTTACAAGGTTTTTGTTATCTTTAGATGAATGGTGAGCATTCAAGGCCTCATCCTTTGAACTCTTTTCATGGGCTACTTGCTTTTTCTATTTCTTTCATTTATTTTTTTTTCTTCATTTAATTTATTGGATATTGGATCCCCATGTAGTCCTGTCTATGATTATTATCTAATATTTAATCATTAATTTCATATGTGTAGATGACTGTTAATATATGATCTTTTTATTTTTTATAAATTATGCATTTTAATATTTCATGTTATTATTCAAGTCCCGGATCGATAATCAAACACGATGTAAGCAAATAACTCTTGTTTATTAATCAGAAAATCTAACTCAAAAAACTGATTACAATATCTCAAACCTTAACCCGGTTTAACTCTTGATAAACCCTAACTTGGTTGCATCTAGTTTGCAAACTCTAATGTCTAACCATAACTCAGTTTATATAGACTAACATAACTTATTAGCCAAGACATTACCAAATATAATTAAACTCTAATTGCAATCTCATAAACTCATTACATATTAATGAATCCCACGGGCCCAATAGGTCCAACCTGGTCACCTACATGTGACGGACCTATTAAATTGGAAATTACGTCCAACAATCACCCCCTAATTTCGACTTGAAATAGGTGGTCTTAGATTTAGACTTGCCTCCTTTACATGCTTGATTCGACACACGATTTTGACCTTCTCGACTTTCACAACCATCTTGGTCTTAATCTCTTCGGAACTTCTCTTGATCCATAGATGTGTTCTTCACTTATTCTGCTCTCTCGAAGTCGATACATCTGTGACCATGTCCCCGACCATTACCTCGATCGTATGAACACACATATCCACTCATCTGGTTGCGATTTCGGTCATCTAATCGAGCGAACATCAGTCTTCTTGATCTTCTTAGGTTCCCAAATTGATCCAAAGTATCAAACCCTTGGTCGAAACATAACTCGTTCAACCCGTATTAGAAACACACTTTGAATTGAACCTACTCGTTCAACCCAAATAAACTACGCACTTTTAATTGAACCCGCATGTGTAACCCAAATAAATATCAAGTAACGATGGTCAAACCAACTTGTTTAACCAAAAAAATACCTACAAAAATAAAGGTCTCGGAGCCAACAAAGCCAACAAACCCAAAAGAAATAAATATTTGTCCGATGACTTGTTTCCTTCTTCACACAATCACAAAACAAATTGCGTTAAAAATAAACCACAAAAGTCAAAACACCTTGCTTCTAAATTTGAGACTTGGTTCCTGTTAAATTGAAAATTACGTCCAACAACTGTAAGAAGGATATTGAAAGTTAATCTTGAAATGGTTCATCAAAAAAGTTGAGGGGGCTAAGTGAAAGAATTTTAGTAAGCTTATTTTGGTACGTTTATTTATTTAGTATGGTAAGAATAAACTAGTTATTTAGTTTCCTATAATAAGTTATCTTGTTTTGCAAGTTGTTAGTTTAGTATAAATAGATGGTTATGGTCTATGTAATTTGTAAGAGTCAAGAATTATAATATAACTGAGAAAGAGTCGATTTTGGTTGAGATCAAATATTATGTTCTTGGGCCTGATTTCCAACAATTGGTATCAGAGCAGTTTGACAAGAAAGCGGTTTTGAGAGTCGTTTACGGGAAAGGGGTGCAGCCCGGTTAGCTAGAGTGCGGGGTTGGAGAGAGAGAGAGATCGTTGAGAAGAGGAAGCAAAGAAGGCATGTAATCTGCATGAAAAAGGAAGCATGTTGATCAGATTAAACTAAAAGAAGGTGATGGTTAGGTTAAAATATAGGTGCGGTAGTTTTGGAGTTTTGAGGGAGAAAGGAAATCGAAAAGCTAGAGGACATGGCAGGTGTTTTATGTTGAAAAAACATATTTACTTTCTTCGTAACACAACATAAACAAGTAACCAAACATCTTGGTGATTGGTGAATATATTAAAGGTGGACGGTGGAATGAATTAAAGCAAGGGATGTGTAAATTAATTTAAGGAAGTATTTTTAATAGAGAGTGGGATGGCTTAAAGTGGAAAAAATTATAAGCATGCAGTTTGGAAGCAGTAGCCATGAGCAAGAAGAACGAACCGGGTTCACAAAATAGTTTCCGGGTAAGTAGGTAATCAAGAATGCTTTTCTTGATAAATCAAAAATTAAAGTAAGTAAGAAGGTAAACGAAGTCGAAGAAGGTAAGTCAAGAACAAGTTTCTTGATGTAGGAAAGTAGAAGGTAATCAAGAACTTGATTCTTAAAAGAAAGTAGAAAGGCAGTCAAGAGTCAGATCTTGAAGAAATAAGGCAGTCAAGAGTCAGATCTTGAAGAAAGAAAATCTGATCAGCAAGTAGATCAATCAGATCAGCAAGTAGGTCTGTAGCAAGAAAACCTGGTTAGCAAGTGGGTCAGGAGCAAGAAAATCCGGTTAGCAATTAGGCCGGAAACTGATTAGCAAGTTGGTCAGTAGAACGTTCAGTAAGAAAACTGGTTAGCAAGTTGGCCAGAGCAAGTTCGGAGCAAGTAATATGATCCTATGATCAGAAGTAAGAGCAAGAAACCCAGTTCGGGTTATAGTAAAAACAAAACTAAATTCACAAGAATTTAAGCAAGAGAAAGAAACTCGTTTTCGAGTTAAAGCAAGATCGTTAGCAAGAAAGAAAGAACAAAACAAGTCCTCAAAGCAAGAAAGTTTAGGGGTGGTGGATGTGATGAAATTTCTCATCACACACCTCACCCAATCAAATGGTATCACATCACCAACCCCAAATTCATCACATGTGATGGTTTTTTACTAGGGGTGGTGGTGTGTGATGGAATTTTTTTGTTTTTGCTTTTTTTTTTTTTTTTGCAACTTAAAAAAGTAAAACAATATTTTACTAGAACTTAAAAAATACAAACAATAGTTTACTAGAACATAATTCAACTTAAAAATTAAAAATAAAAAATAAACGTCTACTCCTCGTCTGAATCCGGAAATTCCAAACCTAAAGAACCTATAAGCTCAACTAGATCTCATCTCAACCGATGATGAATATCTTCATCCGGTAAGTCTAATTGGACATCATCGGGAACGGGAATTTGAGTCGGAGGATCCGGTACCCAATCTGGAGAAATTGCATTTCCATCTTCTTTTATTAACATATTGTGTAATATGATGCATGCATACACGTAGCTAGAGATCGTGGGTTTTTTCATTGCACGAACCGGTCGACTAAGTATGCACCATCTACCCTTTAAAACACCGAAAGCTCTCTCGACATCGTTTCTTGCCGATTCTTGCAACTTCTTGAACGTCTTTTCATTTGTCTCGACAGGAAACGAAAAGGCTTTCACAAAAACAGACCATTGCGGGTAGATACCATCGACAAGATAGTAGTCACATCTGTAATATCTCTCGTTGACAAAATACGGACATAAAGGTACCGTGCCATCTGTTACTCTCTGAAACAACGGTGATGTGTACAAAACAGTGATGTCGTTGTTTGAGCCAGGAACACCAAAATAAGAATGTCAAATCCATAAATCATTTGACGCAGCCGCTTCTAGTGAGATGGTCGGTCGTTTGATATCGCCCCTAACATACGCCTCTCGCAACTCCCGTGGACAATTCCTCCATTCAATATGTGTACAATCGATGCTACCGAACATGGGTGGAAAATGCCATCTAGCCTCGTGTGCGGCGTAAAGACATGTAATGTCGTGTCTTGTTGGTTTTTGTAGAAACTATTTGCCATACAATTTTATAATCGCGTAACAAAAGAATTGTAGACATTCACGTGAAGTTCTCTCAGACATTTGTAAGTATTCATCGAATTGGTCGGGTGGGTTACATGTCGCTAGTTGACGAATAGCTAGCGGATGTGCATTTTTGAAGCGCCGTAAAACTTCGTTTACCCCTTGCGTCTTAAGATTCTTGAAACCATTCTTCGTTTTCTTCGACGTCAGCTACAATCTTTAAAAATAAAAATTTCGGCAAACGAAAGCGTTCCCTAAACGTCTCGTCATTGTATTTCGGCTCCTCCACAAAATAGTCGTTCATTAGCACGTCGTGGGCATGTATACGATCACGCTCCACCACTTTTTTCTTTGGACGGCTCGGGCCTTCAAGTTCGTTATATTGCAACGGGAACCATTCGAGAATGTCATCGTCCGAAGACGAAGAGCTATCGATGTCTAAGGGATGCAAGTAATTCGGAAATGCCATATTTTTTTGTTGTGAATGAAGGGAAAGTTTTTGAGTTGGATTTGTGTATGTTTTGAAGATATATTGTAGTTATTTATATAGGTAAAATATGTTTTTTTTATTTTCTCAACGGTCTCCTCATCCAACGGTCATCCCAACGGCTCCATTCCTTGGTTTTCACCCCCATCACACGCGTGATGGCCATCACGCAAATCTCCTCCCTCAAGCTTGACAAGCCAGTGGCGGCGATGTTGATAAACCCATCACGCGTGATGGGTGGATCATCACGCGGTGCCCCGGGTGCCCTTAGCAAGAATTCATCAAAAGAAAGAAAGAAAGATTTCAACAAGAAAGAACAAAATCTAAGCAAAGCAAGAATTAAAGAAAGAATGATAAGAATGAGCAAGAAGCAAGAAAAGAAGAGAATCTGTCGTTTCAAGATTACGGGGGAATATTGAAAGTTAATCTTGAAACGGTTCATCAAGAAAGTTGAAGGGGCTAAGTGAAAGAATTTTAGTAAGCTTATTTTGGTACGTTTATTTAGTATGGTAAGAATAAACTAGTTATTTAGTTTCCTATAATAAGTTATCTTGTTTTGCAAGTTGTTAGTTTAGTATAAATAGATGGTTATGGTTTATGTAATTTGTAAGAGTCAAGAATTATAATATAACAGAGAAAGAGTCGATCTTGGTTGAGATCAAATATTATGTTCTTGGGTCTGATTTCCAACAAGGGGTACACGGAGTGGAGCGGGAAGGTCGGGAGGGGTTCAGGAGCCGTGAGAACACCATTACGGCTAAACTGGTACTGATGAAAACGTTTCCAGATCGGTGAATACATGCCCGATGATCATCGTTGTGTCAAACGGTCATATGACTGTTGGAACGATTGAATTTACAAAAAAAAGTCGAAAAATACTTTATGATTTTATTTATATATTATACCAATTAACCGACACATACCATTCAACATTTCTACACTCATTTCTCTTCAGCATTCTCTAACATTTCCCATCCAGCAAAAATATGGGTCCCTGATGATCTAAAAAAAGTTCGAAGAAATCGAAATCCGGTAGTTCTCGTGTCGTTCAACCGACTCAACATACGAGACAAATGTCGTGGGGAGACGTTCACCCTATAGCTACTCCACCGAACCAAACTCTAGGGTTCATCGACCTTTTAAAAAACTCTATTTTCGACCGTAAAACCACCAAAATTATCAACAATTCCAACAACAATTCGAACAAAAAAAAAAATTAACAATACCGCCATCAAGAGTCGGAAGAAGAATCCGACCACAAGGAAAAGTGGAAAACAATCAAACTAAGCAAAACGCGATGAACCTAGACAAATAATTTGACAAGTCACCGGACCTGGTCCCACAATATACGACGGGCCGAAAGAAGCCAAGGTCATGAACCGAGTTAGAAGAAGTGTCGGTGTCGAGGGCTAGGATTGCCATATCGGAGGACGAGAAGGTCGGAAATCAACGAAAACACAACTCTTTTTGGAGGTCCGTTCTCGAACACTTTGCCGCTCAAATGGGTAATACCAAAACGTCCACCAAGTTAACTAGAAATATTTTCAACCGACGTCCGGTGGCGGGTCTAGTGAATGGTTAAGACGACAAAGGTGTTTTCACGGCGTTGCTTGCCGAATATAGGAAGTTGAAAGGATGCAAAAAGGGTTTTACTCATATCAAGGCTTGGAAAGAGTTAGAGGCCTCATATAAAATGAAGTCTTATCCCGCGAATGGGATTGGACATGTCGATACCGGGAGGTTCGTCTAAACAAACAAAGATGTCGACTTCCAACAATCCAACACGTACACAACATTTTCTGACATGAAATATCCAAAAATCGACGTCAACTTGTCACTCATGCATGGAAGAAGACTAGTTTGTCGAAGACGTGCAACCAACTCAAGATGACGCTTTCGCTAGCGAGCCTGAAAGACCGACCCGCAAGGGTAAACGAGCCACAAAGGCCACCCTGGTTACCAACGAACCACCAGGACTTGTTTGTTCATTGGTTAATATTGCATACATAAACATCTTAATTCCTCTAATGGTCACACTTGGGCCATATATGTTGGGCTAAATACATATCAGATCAGGCCTAAAGCTATAGACTACTCTAGCCCATGCATATGTATATCTTTACAGCTAAATATTATATTCCTATTATCGTTTGGTCTCATGGTTCGGTTAAAACTTAAAACTTGTTCCCAGTGCTATTAATCCTAGCACAAACATTACAGACTCTAATTCTTAAAAGGTCTTCATAGTATTGTAACTTGGGCTATGCGTAGTGGAGGGGCTACAAATAGTAATATATATATATATATATATATATATATATATATATATACACATCCATACATGCCGGCCCCCACCACATAAAACTCGCCCCTTCTTCCAGGCGACGAGAAAAACTCGCCCTCGCCCCTTTTCGTCCAAAAATCGCCGGGAGGGCGGTGTTCGCGTCCAAAATCGCCCAAATTGTAGCCCTATTACATATAGCCTTAGATATTTAATCATATGAACTGATTCACCAAAAAATATATTCTTCAAAATTATTGTTATTCAATGTTTATTAATTAGTTTCACCAAACATTAGCGTTGTGTTCCCAAGTTCATTTAACGAAAGAATGAAAAGGAAAGTTTTTTTCTTTTCATTCTACTTTTTTCTTTTCATTTCCCTTTCAATTTCCTTCCAATTTGGAAAGAAATACTTTCCTTTCATTTTACTCTTTAAACATTTTTCTTTCCTTTCATTTCTTTTCCTTTCTTTCTTTTAATGAATCTCTGGAACACACTTTTTGTTATTTCCTTCCATTTCCTTCCAACAAAAAAACTCTGAAACACATCTCTTTTGTTATTTTCATTCATTTCTTTTCCTTTCCTTTCTTTCTTTAAGTTATACTCAGGAACACAGTGTAAGCTTCTGCACAACAACACATGGGTACGAATCTAGTTAAAATTTAAAAAAGAAAAGAAAATGTTTTTTAAGTTATTGGTCAAAGAAACAAGAAGGGGAATCCACATGTGTTTGCACACTTATCTACAACCCTTTGTAAACGTAATCTTGGAATTATAGTCAATACTTCGTGTTCATTAACGGTTCCTGCCTTGTTTACTACGTACATAAATAAAGGATCACTAAATCTTATTCATATTGTTGGTGCTCTCTCCAACAGTAGATGGGTTCCTCGTGACCATCGTTATGTACTTCTAAATCCTAGATTCCGCAAACTTAGATAAAACTTTATGATCATTTTTTAACACCGGTCAATGACGGTATAATTTAAGCTACTTGTCTCACGAATAAGTCCACATGTGTTTCACTCTAAAACTAATCGACAATTGAGAGAGTGTTCTATAAACTTAATACATAAACACTTTTTTTTTCTTTTTTTCAATTTAAGATTAGTTTTCCGTCAATGTTTTGAAAACCAAACTATGACCAAGTCTCAAGAATCAAATGCATAATAAATAATTTAATAACTAAAAATATATACTATATAAAAGTTGTTTGTGATGCTCTAAATACGCGTATAAAAGCCTCTCCTTTAAAGTTTGTCATTATCATCTATAGCATGCCATGTATTCATCATCTACATAAAATTGAACCGTCACTGTTTATTTATAAACTAATCTTGTTTATTTCATGATCGTAAATTATCTTTAGATATTTGGTTTTTAACGAAATGTGTGAACTTATAACCCTACACATACTTTTTAACACATAAATGATAAGTCATATAAACCACATTGTTTCCTTGATGTTTTATCATCAAAATTCAAAATCAAGATGTTCCACGTTGATATTCTATTACTCTTGGCTTGAAACACGAGACATGTCACTATTAATAATGTTGCCCATCAATTGTTATCCACCGGCCACCACCTTAAACCGACCTAGGAAAACAACAGTGTCTACATCGGCCCCACAACCAGTGACAGTCACTAATGCTATTTTTAAATAATTACCACCACCAGGTAAATTTCCTTTTGCCTGAACTGTCACCAACCCAACCTCCTTTCTGTTGATTTTGACCATCAATACAAGACAAGTAGACAACACAACATATGTAACAAAATATCTACCTTAATAAACTTACACTATATGCCCACTTATTTGACTTCATGTTAAAAGTATATTTTGTTACCTCTTTTAAATCTATATGTAATTCATTAGGCTATGCGTAGTGGAAGACTACAAGATTAAGGAATTTTCTACACGTTGTGTCACGTCATCAGAGTGACTATTTTCATTTTACGGTGTTGTGGCGTTTCACATCAAAAATCCCCCCCCCAACGGTTGTCATTTGTCCATCTAATAAAATAAGCAAGAAAAGGTGGCGTGGATAATGTATTTAGTGACAAAATATACTGAGAGATCATCGATGCTATTATCAGCGACAAATTACTAACAATGGCGATTGTGTCAAAATTGAGGTGCTTTTACTAATAGCCTTTCCGCCGAATTATTATCAAGTGCCATTTTACGGGCAGATTACCAACGATCTCTTTGAAGATTTACCAACAAAACTTCCATCGGAAATAAGTTAGAAATTGCGGTACTTTTACCGATAGCTTTTCCACCAAATGATTATCATGTGTCCTTTTACGAGCGGATTATCAACGATCTCTTAGAAGATTCGCTAACAGAATTTCCATTAAAAATTTGTTAAATTTCCATGAAAATTTAAAGAGATCCATCAAGTTGGACAAGAATGAATAGTACAATATTATAAAAATAGTGTGTAAAACTGTAAAAGATGGTTTGAATATTTATATGATTAAATTTAATTCAAATAAACACGAAAGTTTTAATTTTGAGAAAAATCTTAAATGAGATTAAACACGGCTTGAGCTTGTGTGCAGTACCTTAATGAGCCAGAAGAGTTCAAACTTAAAAATACGTAAGGCTCGAGCTTCGGCTCGATAAGTAAATGAGTTGTAGTAATAGTAATAGTAATAATAAATAAATAGATAGATAAAAATAGTAATAATAAAACCTACCTATTCTAATAAAAGAAAATTAATGTTGACACATATCATTTGAATATTCATTCTTAACCTAAATTTTCTGCTCAAACTATTCTTCTCTGAAAACAGTCATATGACTGTTGCATGTTGATTGTGTGCTTGGGAGTCAGGTTCAAAAAGCCGGTTGGGATATGGTTTGCATTGGTACCGAAGCCAAGGGTATGGTGCTCATGCTGTATAGATCGTTACAGACTCCATACTACTTACTTCACCCCCTAAGAGAAAAATAAGCTCTCTCTCTCTCTCTCTCTCTTAAATGTGAGGTTTTAAGTTCAAATCTTTAGGTTAGTTGTTGTGGAGTGGTTTTAAACATTAAGCTAAAGCATCATCTCATTCATTACTAAAAGAATGGTAAGCTTGACATGTCATTGGCACATATAGACAATGTGATTTTAACTAACACACACCTTTAACATCGCATTGTGATTAAAAACCTCATAATTTCCTTGTTAAAGTATTTAGATCCCACAATTTCATTGTTAAGAGGCATGCGTTACCATGTGACCATTTCCTCCTTTACCGCCCAGGCGTTAAAGCCCGACACAATGTTAAAGCTCCTTACCATACCACATCACTTTTGCAGCCCTATTGAAGCCCCCTCACCAATTGATTTTGTCGATGTAAGGTAAATTTGAAATTTCATTGTTAAAATACATAAATAAATAAATAAATAAATATGACCATGTGCATCAAATAAATACCCACCATTGACCAAGGGAAAACATTGCATGACACCGTTCCTACTTTCCTAGCACTTTCTTTCACATTCTTATGTTCTTTAATCTTTTGTTTGGTGGTTTCTCTCTTTAATTCTTACCACCCTCATTGATTAAAGCAAATACTCTTCTTGATTGAGGATTAGTTACCACCACTACCACCAACCCTTTTTAACTTTCCTGTCGAATTCCCACCTTTAATTACATATATAGTTGAAAATTAGGTAATAGTGAGAGATGCATTTTTCTCTTTTTCTCTTCATCATTTAAGATCTAATATTATCCATGGTGATGAAAAATGTCAACATACTTATTCTACTTATATCACTTTCTACTTATTATAATGGTTTTACGGTTTTACCACCAACAAAAAAGTTAAATTGAATAAAAGAAACATGTTTTATACTTGAAAAAATTTTCAAAATAGACCTATTTTGGATTCCCAAAATAGACATATATTGGGAAAATGTTACAAAAAATGTCCCTCAAATTTTAGAATTCAAAAAATGTCCCCCCTCTAACTCATCTCCGACGATGCGTTAGACTTCCTAACACGTCGGCAAAGATGCGTTAGACTTCTTAACGCAACGTCAACGACGTGTTAGCCTCTTGTTTGTTTTTTTAATATCATATTAATATAACTAATTCTACTTATTTTTGTGTTTTTATAACTTTTAATATATAAAATTTTATATCATTTCGAATATACCAATAAAAATGCTTATTTTTATCTATATGTTGGCATAATTTTATTTAAAACCGTGCAGGTCAAAATTTATTGAATATTTCGATATTAATTTGACATGACTCGAGTGTAAGTAAATTTATGTTGATCCACAGATAAAAATAAGCATGTTTTATCGGTATATTCGAAATAATATAAAATTTTATATATTAAAATTTATAAAAAACAAATATAAGTATAAATAGTTAAATTAGTATAATATTAAAAATAACAAACAAGAGGCTAACACATCGTTGACGTTGCGTTAAGAAGTCTAACACATCTTTGCCGATGTATTAGGAAGTCTAACTCATCTTCGACGATGCGTTAGGAAGTCTAACGCATCTTTCAATATGTGTTTTACAAACACATCGTCAAAGATGTGTTGACTTTCTAACGCATCTCAAAGATGCATTAGAGAGTGACATTTTTGGAATTCTAAAATTTGGGGAACATTTTTGAAAATTCTTCCCAAAATAGGTCTATATTGGGAATTTTCCTTTATACTTATCCAATAACCCGGGCATTTTAATGTCATAATGACAACTACTTTTCTTTACATTCTAAAACAAAACAATATTTGTTTAAGATAAAGAGCAATGCACAACTCGTTTAACTTATGACTCTGATATAAGAATCCATATGTCTTTTTCAATTTGAATATGTTACTTTCTAGTAATTTTATAAATATATGTAAAACTCGTGAATAAATGTATTTATCAACCGATACATCATAATTCCTCATAATTCAACACACTCAAATGTGTAAAATAAACAAATAGTTACTAATATTTATAACAAAATAGGTGAATATTAATATAAATAAAAGAAATACATTTTTAAATAATAAAATATTCTAAAAATTACTAATTATTAATTAAAAAAATGATATATTTCGTTAATATTATTGAAATACGAATTTTGTTTTATTTTTTGAGTCAAAATCGGTCCAAGTTCACCGATAAGATGTGGTTCTGGCTGAGTTTGACCACATTTGACCGATTCTTAGTAACTAGGCGGATTTACAGAAACTCGCCTCGCCGACATACCTTGTAGCGAGTACTCGGAGAGTACTCGGCCTTGTAATCCTACTTTTACAACATTGCTTAAAGTGTGACTATCATATAGGCCAAATGTATACATCGTTAATCAACCATCTAACTTGAAATTGGACTAGAAACCGATGGACAAAAAAAATATTGTCATGTCTTTTTGTATATTAATTTTTTATAAGTATCATCAAAGATTCAAGCAATTTCATAGGAAAAATATGATCAACTTAAAAAGAACCGAAACATGCAAAATCGTTAGTTATATTTGTACAAAAGTAGATATATAGAAACAAGAGTTTTTATTTTATATAATTATTTTCTTTTAGAAGTTACACTTTCCTGATCCATATATTTATTAGATATCGTGGGTTTCATGATTCATATATATATTTCAATTAGTGTACATTTGTGCGTAATTAATTGTGTGTATTTTTTTAGGACACATCAATATATATTTTAGTTTGGTTTATACATCATAAATATAGTTAGAAAAACTAAAATTATGATCAATAAAAGCAATAACTTAAGAATTGTGAAGGGTGTCACACAGATGTACATGTACGTCTCAAAGTTAATCATTTTGGCAATATTTTATGGATTTAGCGGTCCTTGAAGATTGCCACTTGCTATGAGCGTTAGACCTAATTTTCGGTATTCTCTTGGAAGTGTCCACCAGATTTGACCTATAGTGGATAAGATGCTTGTTGCCCTTGTAAAGTCGGTCCAACCATTTTCTATTCTCACATTTACGTACTCACCACAATAAAAAAAAATATCAGCAAAAATATTCGTAACCCAATCTAAAAGAAGGGAACATTTAACAACCGTAATTGAATGTTGGTGATTCGTCGAAAGTAATTGCATATGGTGAAGGCTCTGAGATTTAGAAGACTTGATTATTATAGTGTAGAAGTAAAATTCATCATTTTATTGTCTTTACAAGACAAATGTATCTGGTAAAATCTTATTTATATACATTGAGAAATAAACGTTGCACCTACTAAGATCCTACAATTAAAAAAAACTTTGATTAAGGTGGTTTATTTCGGTACGGTTACTTTGTGTGCTTGGTTCACTAGTTATAAGCCAGGTAAGATTCCTTAGTTTATTTAGGCCTATAGATGGAAATTGATATGAATAAATTGCAATGTTGGGAGAAGGTTACGATTTTTTTTCCTCAACTGTCTACATGGAGATCTAATTTGTTATCCAGCCGGAGGTAAGCACATGACAATAAAATATGTTTCGGGTACCTTGCGCATTTATTTTTTGTTTTTGTTCCTTATGCCTAATAGGGTACGCTGAAAACTCAAAGTCTCGGTCAAAATGGCTTGGCTTGGTATTCGCATAAAAAAAATGGGGGTTAGAAATCGGTAGCTTAAAGGGTTTAGTCTAGTTCTTTTGGTGAATTGGAGGTGGTGATTTGTAAGTAGATCGAATGATCTTTGGGTCAAAATTGTTAAAAGCTATTTATGGGAATCAAGCTGTCGTTTTTGACAGGGAAGAAATTGAGTCAGGTGACGGGGGTTGACATCATGTTGTTAAATCTAGTCATGACCTTCATGAAAAAAATATTATTCTGTAAAACACGTTAAAAATGTGAAATGGGATGGAGACTAGGTTCTTGATGGACACCTTGTTAGGGATTCCACATTTTGCGATTGTTAAGATTGGATCTTGATAAGGATGGTTCAATTGCCTCCAAGCGAGGAGTAGATGCGGCTCTAGGTATGGAGGAGACAAGAAGCGTAGCCATTAGATTCCCTATTGTATGGATTGTCGGGTGTGGTGTTCATTGATAGAAATGACTCATGGATTTGAGACTTTGATGTGGATGATTCTTTTCATGCTAGATCTATTCAAAAGCATATTCACCTAATGCATGTCCCCAACGAGTTTTATCTAACTTGTTGGAACTCTTACGTTTCATTTATAGCCAATACACCATGGTTTTGTGTCTTACTGTTCTAGAACGAAAGAGATTACAGATCATCTGTCTGGCGCTTGTGAGATCGCTTTGCATTGCTTTAGTTAAATGACTTGATTTACCTTTGATACAAAATATCTCTATCTTAGAGATATTGAACTGATTCGAATATTCGATTCGTTAAATGTTTATGGAAAGAAGAGGAATTGTGTTAAAAAAAGTAAGGTGTTAAAATAATAACTTTTATTAAATAGCCTTTGTAAAAAAGATTAAGGTGGTTTATTTCTTTTGCATTCACAGTAATTTTATTAAAGAAATATATATATCCAATCAACTTTAGAAAATACATTTAAAGACTAGGTTTTTAGTGGTTTTTAGTCGGATTGGGTTTGCTATTCAAAGGGGGGTTGCGGCGCAGCTTGTTACCCGCTTACCTGCTACTTCATTGTAAATCGTTTGGATGTTTCTATGAAATATAAAAAGACTAGGCCAAATATGTTTTGAACAGGGCACCCGGCACCTTCTTCGTCTTCTCTCTATATCTTGTGTCAAACAAAATACTCCACTATTTGTGTCAAAGAATAAGAAGAAGATAACATGAATCAGTTCATGGATGTTTCCACTGGTCTCCAACTAGCTAATAATAATATTAATAACAGTCAGCAGCAATACTCCTATGGTTATCTATCTCTCTTATCACAAGATTATTTCTTTAATCTAATCAATCAACAAGGAGATGAAATCGACCGTTATCTTCACGCACAAGTAACAACACCTTTTTAATTTTTTTTTTTATTTTTTTTTACAAAAATGATAGTTCAAAATAATATTGTTTTATGCAGAAAGAAGAGGTTAGGCGCAAGTTAGCAGCTAAAACGCAACGACACTATCATGCGCTGATCGGAGCCGCGAACGAATCGGCTTTACGGATAATAAGAGAAATAGAAGCTGCGGCGGAGCGAGCGGCTCGGCGCCAAGCCGAGCTGGAATCTCGGGCGTCGCAGCTGAGAGCGGAAGCTGAGGCGTGGCGTGCGAAGGCGGCGGCGCAGGAGGCGGTTGCGGCGGCGTTGCAAGCGGAGCTGCGGCAGGCGGTGGGAAGGTCGGAGGGTGAGGTGGAGGATGCTGAGTCGACGTGTGTTGACCCGGAGCGAGTAGTGGTGAGTCGACCCGGTTGCAAGGCGTGTGGGAAACGGGTTGCCTCGGTGGTGGTGTTGCCGTGTCGGCATTTGTGTGTGTGTAGTGAGTGTGACGACGTCGTACAGACTTGCCCGTTGTGTCTTTCGTTCAGAAGGTCGAGTATTGAGGTTTACTTGTCGTGATTGGGCCCGGAAGAGATAATAATTCATTTGCCTTTTTCTTTTTTATCTTTTTACCAAGTTTAAAAAAATATATATAAATGTTGTTACCGTTGACAGTTTGACACTCCCAAAACTCCAAAAGGCCGGGGTTGAACTCAATATGTATAATAATAATTAAAAAGTCATAAATCAGTCAGGGTCGGGCACAAGCTCAAAATTTTGACTTACAGGGGATAAATTTACACTACAGATGGGTTGGAGTCACCTCCGGGCTCTGGCCTCAACTAAGTTGTGCCCCTGGTTGTGGCCAGGGTCTTTTATTAACCAATCAAACGGTTTTTCACATTTTTCATAAAAAGGATAAATAATAAACTTGTTGTTTGTTAAACCATTACACAAATATTTGATTGTTTAGCTAGTGAATGTCCCTCCACTACACATTGCATGACATCCTAATGGTGGCAAGTCAGTGACATTCTAATGGTGGCAAGTCGGCGCTACATCACCACCACTCTCTCATGTTTCTCTTCTCTTCTACATTTCATTCTCTCTACTTTGTTTTACCTTCCCCTTACAAACTTGTTCGAAACCTGTCTAGATTTCTATATTGCTCTTGCTCTCTCCCTTCTACCCGTGCTCTAGATTTAAACACACAATTTTTTCACTATTGTGGGCGCTCTAAGTTAGGACCAGCTCGTTTCAATTCGTAAATAAGCTTAAGCTTTAGGCTTTTAATTCTTTTTGGGCCGTTAAATAAAAATAAGTATTATACAAATCTATATCTATTTATTTATTTCACTTTGAAACAACTTTATAGTTGCACCTCACTTTTCCCTCATGTTTTTTTGGATCCAGTCGGGTTATGCAACCGTGGTTGTGGGCTAGCATTCTTCTAGGCCCATTTACGGTTTACATTCATATGCAACTCACTGTATTTAATTTAGTAAAAAACTATTTAAAATTTTAATAAATTTTAATTAATCAGGTTTTGATGAGAAGAGAATAAGTTAACCAAATTGGATTTATTTTTTACCTTTTGAAATTAATTTAAGTTTTAATATTATAGAAATTATATAACATATGTTTTAAATAAAGGGATATTGGTTTTTAATACTCTTAACTTTCACCCGTGGTTGATAACACTTACAACTTTTAATTTGTTACCCACCACTATCGACTTTTACCCTATTTGTTTCTGGCACTCTTGAACTTAACGAACCCTAACTCTGTTAGTTTTCTTGATGACGTGTAATTTTTTTAATAATAAATAAGTAGGTTATGGGTCGCACATCATCTTCTTTCTTCA